>NC_054543.1:29247524-29547524 GCF_017654505.1 Polyodon spathula
AGTATAAGTGCTTAGGTAAACATAAACAGTCATCATACTTTGACAGTTTTTGTTTGTTACCGTGGCTGCATTTTATTAACAGCAATAGCAGCTGGTTGAATGTGTTCGGTGTTTGATACATTTCTTACTTACAATAGAAAAACCGAAGGAAAACACAAGTCAGAAAATGCAAAGCGACATCAAGTTATACAGAGCCTCCTTGGATCGTTTTTAGTTAGTAATTAATTATAGCTTTTTTGAGGTTAATGTTTTTGAAATTGTGAACATTTTAAACTGCACACAATTATGCTCAGGTGGGAAGTAAATAGTAACGCGACAAACATTTACAGTACAGACATTTTGTATTATTTATAATGACTTTTCCCAATAGAAAGTGAAAGATTCCTAAATACTACCTTCTAATTCTTTGCATCCAAATTAAGAATGAAGCCTTTGGTTTTCTGAATGAGCAATTTGTCAGTCCCAGACTTGTGTAAAATTATATATTAAATACACGGGAGAAAAAAGAAATGTGTTAACCAGATTATTCTGCCTTTTATTGCAACTGTGGTACCATTCATTGAGCGAAAATTGTAAATGGTACTTTAGCTGAAAACTCCTGACAGAAAGGGTACCATTTCAAAAAATGGTTGAAAATTCCTGAGTTAAAAGAACCAAAGTGTTACCTATCAATAGCCAATCGAGTGCGTTTTTAAGACTTGCAAGCCCATCCACTGATCTCTCAGTAGAGTGCAAAACTTCATGATGAGAAGACGGCACCTGCAAATATTTATTTATTTATTTATTTATTTGATCTGCATGTTAATAGCAACGAACATAAAGGAAAGAAGAAATGTTAAGGTGGGTATGACGCCGTTGCAAAGTTAAGCGGCATCTTCGGGACTATGTTTTTAACAGAATACAATTGTATTAATATTTGAATACATAAAACCTAAATCCCTACAACACTATCAACTCGAGGAGACGGCAATATCTTTACAATACCGTTTAAAATTCAAATGCCTGTAGCATCTTAGACTTAGTTATATAGTAGTAAATATAGACTTTTTGATTATCTTCATTGGTGTGTGCTTACTGTGTTTCTCTTGACCGATACGATAGATGATAGCTACTGTTAATTCGTTGGTTTGGTAAATTAATAGGAAGGCAGTGATGAAAAGTTACAGTGCCTTGTTCTTGCTGATATTTCAAGTATTTGTGTTTCATTTACTAACAGTCACGTTTACTAGCGATCATTGTTTAGTAGGGCGATTTTATATAAAATTTGACTTATTTAAAAAATGACCTATAAAATGATCACTTATGTAATAGTCAGCTCGGATAATCTCATGCATGGCAGTTTTCAGATTGTGAGATGCCAGTGTTCATTAGTTAGTTCTATCACGGTATAGAATAATAGTGGCGGTTTCAAAACCGTGGCAGTTTATACCGCGGTTTACCGTAAAACTGGTATACACCCTATGAAGGTGTCGGGGTCCAATACAAATCCGCTATATATCGATGGCTTCGATATAGTGAGAGGTCCATAGAAAATAACAAATAGTGTACAAACACTCCCTCGTTTTATTGTGAGCGTCAGGGTCCAATATAAATCCTCTACGCAACCTGCTTTTCCTAATTTTTCATATAAAAAGCAGCACACAGTTTTAATTCGTACTGTAGAGGGTAATTGCTTCTCATCAACTTTAGTCTCCAATTACTTTCATGAATCTTCCTCTCCTTTCTCAAATTATCAAAGAGCTATATCGAAAGAATCCATTCTCAACATAGAAGGCCTGTTGCTAGGGAGCTGACGTCACTACCCTGTGACTTTTGCTAGTACATTACTTAAAAAATCACTTCAGCAAGTACATATTTGATTTGCTTTGTATTATTGTGGAATGCATGTGCATAGGATAACAGTACGATATTAATGCCTTGTTTTTGATTGTTCTGTATATTTTTGTTTGTGCTGTGCAGTACGAAATAAAAAACAGTAATTCTTAGTGAAATTGTGTATATATAGTGCAGCTAAGGCATGCGCAGTTAGACTGTAAAAATGGGGAGCCAACTCCAGGACCTTGATACATCCGAATCCGCAGTATAGCGAGTGGCGAAATAACAAGGGGTGGGTGTGTATAAAAAAAAAAAAAAAATATAATATATATATATATATATATATATATATATATATATATATATATATATATATATATATATATAGTGTGTGTTTTGTTAATCATAGATTATATATATATATATATATATATATATATATATATATATATATATATATATATATATATATATATATATATATATATATAATGTTGAACGGATACATATGAAGAACTTAAAAGCAATAGGATCAATAAATCGGTAAAAGAGGTTAAGGAAATTGCGGAGAGACTATACAATAAAGGCATTATATCAAAAGAATTTAAAAAAATACATGCAGCCACATAATGCAAGAACAGGCCTAGCAAGAGGAAATCCTAAAATGCACAAAGAAAATCACCCTATGCAAATGATAGTCAGCACGATTGATAATCCAACACACTTAATAGCTGAAATAGCAGAAAAACAACTTGGGTCACACGCTGAGAAATTACCAAGCTATGTTAAGGATACAACACAATTTTTAAAAAGACTTGAATCACTAAAGCACAACCTTCTAGAGAAAACAATTTTATTTTGCATGGATGTAAAATCCTTGTATCCAAGTGTCCCTTGTAAAGAAACTTTAGAAGCTTGTCAAAAAGCACTAGATAATAGACTAGATAAATCAATACCAACAGCAGAGGTGCTGAACATGATCAACGTAGTTTTAGAAAAGTTATTTTACAATTGTTGATAAAAATTATAAACAAAACGATGGTACAGCAATAGGATCTAAATTAGGAATGCATTTTGCCAGTACATACATGGGGAAATGGGAAGAACAAATACTTAGAAAATCAGAAAGCGAACCTTTAGAATACATTCGTTTTGTAGATGATATTTTTGGGGTTTGGACACATGGAGAAGAATCTCTTTTCCAGTTTCATAAAGTGGCAAATTAAATACACAGTAATATTAAGGTGGACTTTCGATGGACAAGAAATGAAATAGAATTTTTAGATACCATAGTAAAACTTGAAGAAGGTTCAACTGAGACTGACCTCTTCTATAAACCTACTGACATGCACCGCTATTTACACATGTCCTCTGCACATCCAATACACACTAAAAGGGTAATCCCAAAGGGTCTAGGAATAAGAATACGAAGAATATGCTCTAAAGAAAGTGACTACGTAAAACAGAGACATGTATTAAAAACAAATCTTAAAATAGGATACAACGAAAGAATTACAGAGACAGAGTTAAGAAAAGTGGATAAACTAAAAAGAGATGATCTACTAGATTATAAAAATAGAGATAAAAAGGTCAAGAGAGTCCCATTAGTAATGACGTACTCTAAACTTTTGCCCAATATTTCTAAGATAGTTTGGAAACACTTGCGGATTCTACATAATTCAGAAAAATTGAAAAAAGTGTTTCTTAAGGCCCCAGTTGTAGCATTCAAAAGAGAAGCTAATTTAGGTGATATTCCAGTTCACAGTAAACATAAAAGAATAATTGACAGAGTAGGTTCTACAAATACTTGCACTAGTACATGTAAAGTTTTAAATACATGGACAAATGTAAAATATAATTAAACATAAGAACACTACATATCCACTAAAAACTAATATCTACTGTAAAAATAGCAATGTTGTTTATGGAATAGCCTGTGAAAAATGTGATGAAATAAAATATGTTGGAGAGACTAGAATAACTTTATATAAAATAATTCAGAACCACCTTTCATTAATTAGAAATAAAAAAAAATTAATGAACCAATAGTACAGCACTTCACCAGTCAAGGACATGACATAAATGATGTAAAGTTTGTAGTATTAGAACAGCTAAAATTAGACAATGCCACATATAGAAGAATAAAAGAAAGTAAATGGATAGATAAATAGACTGAACACAATTATGCCAGTGAGAATCAACAGAAAAGAATGAACTAATTAATTTCAATAATTATAGAAAAGTTAAAAACAATTAAATAGACTAAATTAGTTCAAAAGTTGTGCATGCTGATGCACTGGGGAGACCATATCAAGGCTGATCCTCAGAGCCAGCATTGCATGATAATATAAATTTAAGTTTATATAAAATAATGTTAATTAGAATTAATATAGATTTAAAGATATAAGTAAAAATGATGTCACATATAGAACACCATTACATCATGTAAGAATAAATCATGGATTTGAATATAAACAATAACAAGTAGTTGTCATGCCGTCAAACACCTATAAATACAAACACAGCTCCCTTGAGAAGATATGTACAACATATCTTGCAACCCGTTGGGGCAGCGATAATTTGAGCTTATTATATATATATATATATATATATATATATATAGATATATATATATATAATATAAATTTTATTTACGTTGAAAGAAAACTTCATAAAGTAAACTTCAGTATCAGGTTTTTGTAGCTGTTGCCAGTACAAATTGGATATCTGGTGCTACAGTTTTTCAGTGATGGGTGTGTTTGTTTATTTTTTAGTCCTTAACAGAGGTCTTCTCTAAGATTGCCGAGGAGAATGTACAAAAGCTCTTGGAGCTGGAGCCTGAGTCTGTGCGCCTGCAGTGCCTAAAGTGTAAACTGGAGTTCTCACCAGGAAAGCCTGAGGAGCAGAGGAGGCTCCACTCTCTCAACAAGGCCCGAGGGGAGGAGATGGAGGAAGGGGCAGAGATAGCTGGTAAGCAAGCTCCAATGCTGAGCTGTCACATGTCGGAATAATATATGGAAAAGTTAAAATAACCTAGAATGGGCAGTACATGATGTATAGAAAAATGTGTGTAGTGGTATCAGGTTTCAATAAAAGCACACATAAAAAGACCTACTGCTAAATAATGCAGGGGTCCCTGAACTCATGATGGTGGATAGTCAGCATCCATGGAAACCAAACATCAAGCCATTCAAACAGTAGTTGTTGGTTATTATTATTATTATTATTATTATTATTATTATTATTATGTTCCGTCGAAACACCATGAGGTAGATCTTCCACTTATGTCGCTGAAGCTCAATCCGAGGCATCTCTCAATGGTGCTGAACTGTGTATTGGCTTGGTGATGTTGACTAATGGTCTCATGAGAGGCAGGCTCTAATTCACGCCATTAGAGGTAAAAGATGTAAATATATGCCTTTCTTATTTTACACTGGTACTTCTCAGGTTTTCTTTTTAAGACAGCTACAGCAGTCTGGGTACAAGCAGCCTGGTCCAGCTTTCAGAGTGGCATCAATTTAAAGTACACTACAATTTGTCACAATTAACTGAAAGTCAGGCAGGGGGTGTTCAGGTCAGAACTGAGCTATGGAATATTGAGCTACAAGTCTACTAGCTCTGGGCAGACTTCACCTTTCATTAGCACTGAATTAATATGAACCAAAGAAACAGAAAAGAAAGCCCCCAAACAAAAGCTGAGTAGAAGTAGCTTTGAACTACATTGTATGCAGAGAGGAACACATGCAAGGATTGTTTTATCAGGATAAGACACTCCAGGTAAAAACATTTAATGAACGATCCCGATACTGCTCTGAGGCTAATGGTCGAGGTCGTGCTTTAGGGGGCCCAACAGGCTTGTTCTCAGCATTTGTGCTATGAGCTTTGACATGCAACACACAGTCTTCACCCAGGTGTGTGAATTCAACAGCTTTACAAAATTAATCTTATTAAAATTATCAGTGTCTGCTGAGTTCACATGACCTTTCACTGTGGGAATTCTTTCTAGAGGGTAATGGGTTCGTACTACTGTATGTATTTCTACTGCAACACAGGTATTATAACCAAGAGTTAAATCAATTGTCTTGCTTTTTTTATAGGATCGAAGTAGATTATCAAGTCACAAGTTGCTACTTTTCCAGACTTTCACTCTGATAAATAGCCAAATAACTTCTCGTGCAGCTGTTGCTTGGATCACACCTATGCTTCAGTCTAAAGTAAAAATTAAGTAAACTTAAAATGATAGGGACTTGTGAGAATAATGTTTGGCAAGGAGAGATGAGAATTTTTTTTATATCATATCCTGTCTATCTTATCTGATTTTTGCCCCATTGGTTAGCTCAGCACTTTTTGTGTGTGTGTGTGTGTGTGTGTGTGTGTGTGTGTGTGTGTGTGTGTGTGTGTGTGTGTGTGTGTGTGTGTGTGTGTGTGTGTGTGTGTGTGTGTGTGTGTGTGTGTGTGTGTGTGTGTGTGTGTGTGTGTGTGTGTGTGTGTGTGTGTGTGTGTGTGTGTGTGTGTGTGTGCGTACAGACCAGAAGAGCCACTTTCATAGACTTCCCAGAATCTTACTCAACATTGATGTGTGGTCCAGAATTCACCTGTAAATATGTGTATAACAAAATCACCCTCTGAATAAATGAGAAGGGGAACTAAATTTAGATTAAACAAGTCACAGGTTTTAGGAACGATAGAAAAAAAGAAAACCTTCTAGGTTTCTAATGCACTAGAACAAGAGAGCACAACATGCCAAATACCTTCAGGTCAGCTATAACAAGTAAAGGCAAACTTTAGATATTCTATTTGTGATTGATCTTAAAAAGGCCCAATAAGATTTCCCCTGCTGAGCTTTGTTTACTTCACTTTCTATTGAGTTTTTATTATGTGGGACAGAAGGGGTGATTTGATGTAGGGGACTGTCTAAAAAAGTGTGTCTGCTTTGAAGAGGCCACAGTGAGTGTCTGTTCAAGGCAAGATGAGTTTCCTCAATTAAAAGCATTGTTCACACCCTTTTAAAATGTGCATGCTTGGTTGGTGCTTACAGCTGTTTGTTGTCTGGCGTCTTGTAAAATAGATGTGGAGCTGTTAACTTTTTGCTTTGAAGTTACGGCCCCAATACACACGGTTTAGGATTTATTTCCTCTTCCCAAATAAGTTGCCATTGTTTTCACTTAGACAGTTGTCTTCAAGTTTAGAAAATCTGTCACAGCCCAGACAAGAAGGTAAAACCTCTGTTGTTAACAAGTTTGTGTCATCAGTATCACCTGTGTCTTGATAACAGCTCATCCAATTGTGATGAAACTTGGTATCGACATTATTTACAGTACATTTAATGACTGCTTGACATTTGTTATAAAAGGTGTTTGACAGACTGGTACTTGATTGGCTAAATATTGGTCAAGGTACCTTAATTTTTAGAATATATCTCACTAAAATTGAGGACATTTCTAAATGCCATATACAGGTTGCATCTTGTATACAAGAGTGTGCAGTATATTAAAAAGAAAATACTGTTATTTAATGTTGTATTTGCAGCTGTGGCACTAGATTTATATTTCACTGTTTTCTGTTCCAGGCACAGCTCTTGTCTGCCCAGCATGCACCAGTGACCATGTGGTCCAGCTTGCCAGCCAATCAAAACATTGCACCAGTAGCCCGGCGCCAACCCTCTCGGAAAGGACTTCCAGTGTGCTGCAGATTGCCTTTGTTGACAGCAACCCTCCCACAGAGGAGCAGGTCAGCAGAGGGACTAATGATCAAAAATAAGCTGTCAAAGAAAAAAAATAAACAGAAATTGCTTGATATTACAATTCATAGAATAACTTAAACATAAGAAAATAAATGGTCCTTTCCACAAAACTCTTCCTATGTTAAAATGGTTGTTTTTTTTTTTCTGTAGTCCAAAATTTAAAACATGTCCTTCTCATTGTATTCTAATCTGGTAATTTCCCCCTTCAGTGCGAGTTGAAGAGATAGTTCTATTAGCCCGCAATCCTAACTGGGGCTGACAGAGTCCCAAGTGAAAAACATTTGATCTCGATCTGCTGCTGGTGAAAATAATCAAGTCTGATTGCTTTCAAGTCAGTTTCCCAGATGTAAACATGGCATTACTAATTGGGAGTAATTACCAAAAATGTGAAATATAATTAATGAATTACATTCATCAGTTTATAAATGGTTAAATGAAGTGCCTTATGCACTTCAGTTTCAACTGCACATTGATGAGAATCTGTGAAAAGTGGTACTGCTAGTACAGGGTAGGAAAGGTGTACAGATGCTTTTTTTTTTTTTTTTTTTTTTTTTTTTTTTTTTTTAAGAGGCACTGCGTGTTAAGAACTGATGAAGCTTCTCTCCTTGTCTTAAGGGTGCTGGAGTTTGGGCAAAGTTTCCCATGAGCAGCAGCCCTCGAGAAAACATCCCAGTTTTGGAGGATAACGGGACTGATGACGATACGTTGAAGATGAATGAACACAGTAATGTAACTGAAACAGACTCGTTTCTCACGACTAGAAACCTGAGTTTCTACATTGGAGAAGAGGAGATGATGACGGAGGTGGGGCGAGACAGCTGGAGAGACGAGGGCTGCGAGGCTTCATTTAATAGTAGCGACTCACAGCTAGCGAGTTTCTGCACAGCCGACCCCTCAACACCTGTGAACAAGAGGGGTTCCTTTACCAGCGGGATGTCGGGGGAGATCCTGTATAAAGGAGACAGTTTGGCTGAGAGCTATACCCGCAGCATGCTGGTGGTACCTAAACCACCTTCAGAATATGGGGAAGAGTCAAGTGAGGGTGAGGATTTTAAAATGGAAAACAACTAGGCGTTGGAAATAGTTTTTTTTTTTTTTTTTTTTTTTTTTTTAAATGTAGTCATCGGCAATGGTTTTATACTCCGGTTTTCTCCCCAATTTGGAATGCCCATTTATTATTTTATCTCAGTTCACTGTTTACAACTCGCAGGCGACTCGGAAAACGGAGGCTGAAACACTCGCCCCGTGAAACATGCTCCTGTCAAGCCGTCATTTTTCGCACTGCAGATCCACAGCGAAGCCATCAGACCTATAGTGCCTGAGGACAACACAGATCTGAATGGTTCCACTGCAGACCCGTAGACGCCCTATCAGCCACAGGGGTTGGTGGTGCACGGTGAACCATGGAATACCCTGCCGACCTAAGCCTTCCCTACCCGGGCGGCGCTTGGCCAATTGTGCGCCTCCCCCTAGGAACCCACGGTCACAGTCGGCAATGTCGTAGCCTGGATTAGAACCTGCGATCACTAGACCATAGGGCGCATCCTGCACTCCACGCGGAATGCCTTTACTAGATGCATCGCTCGGGAGCCCAAATGTTTTCTTTTGAATACATACAGCAATCAGCTTTGAGAAATCTTGGCAGAAGGAAATGTTAGCATTACATATAATTATCTAAGCATAGGCAACAGTAGGGAATAGTATAGAACACATATTAAATGACTAGGAAATTGAGTAGTATTAAAATAAAAAGTAGATGTTATAAAGTATCCCTTTTAGAAATTCACATAATGCTAACCTAAACTGGATCCTAACAATCTGTTTAATACATGTGAAGCCAGATTTCAATATCAAATGTAAAGTACTGTAACCTAGCCAGGCAGAAATGGTCTGTCACACTTGCTCCAAAGTGGCTGAGTAAAATGTTTACCACAGAAATGATTCGGTGGTAGATTACAAAGCAAGCAGCTAGAAATGCTTGACCTTTTAGAAAAGCTCAGGTACTTGGTAATAGAAATCTGTCGCTGTAATAAGTGCACGTCAAGGGTAGTACCAAACAGTCAACCTTAGAAACTGGTAGTTGACTAATTCTACTTCATGTAGTTATAATTGTGAAGCGTGCGGCTTCAGGTGGACACGGTGGCACTGTGGTTGCAATCCATTAACCTAGAAATCATTGAAAAGACAACAAAGACACAACAAATAGTAATCTCCAAAAAATGAGATGTTACAGAAAATCTTAAAAGTGTCTTTATTAGCCATTTTATCGTGTACAATGACGGTTTAGAACATTTAATAAATGGTTTTAAATAAGTCCCAAGGAGTTTTAAAATCGTGCACAACCAACAAAGTATTATGAAACCATACATTCACAAACAGCACTAGACAAGCACATGATTTATTAGTATTTTTTTAACTGGTGACGAGTCGACCTATTCTCCTCCGTTCTACCCCTAGTGCAGATTAGCCAGTAAAAAAAAAAATTGATAAATGTGCAAAAGCCCCCAATGTAAATGACTTAATCTAAAGTGTTTGGACACGGCTAAGGTCAATTGTGTTTGTTCTGCAATTAATCTGCCTTGCAGTTTATCATACTTATTCTGCAGACCTGTATTGCTGTTGCTTTGCTCAACAGATTTCTTTTGTAGGGTGAGGTGGTTAAAAGCTGCTTTGTGATTAATCTGTGGCTCTGTGTTCCAGCTCAATACAACCTCTTCACAGAAGATTTCCAGAGAGTGGATCACAGGCTCAAGCTGTTCTTTGATGTTGAGGTGTTTGAAGAGGGCACAGAGGAGCTGCAGTGTTTCCTGAAGGCAAGAAACATTTTACATACTGGTGTCTCTTTTTACCAACCAAGTGGGCCTCATTTATGAAAGGGCACTAAATATAGAGTTACCGTGCACGTACAGTGGCTCTCAAAAATATTCACCCCCCCCTTGGACTTTTCCATATTTTATTGTGTTGCAACATGGACTCAAAATGGATTCAACACAAAAAAAGTCCATAATGTCAAAGTGAAAAATAAAATCTACAAATTGTTCTAAATTAACTACAAATATAAAACAGAAAATAATTGATTGCATAAGTATTCACCCCTTTTGCTATGACACACCTAAATAAGCTCTGGTGCAACCAATTGCCTTTAGAAGTCACATAATTAGTTGAGTGGAGTCCATCTGTGTGCAATTAAGGTGTTTCACATGATTTCAGGTTAAATACACCTGTCTCTGGGAGGTCCCCCACAGTTGGTTAGTACATTTCCTAACAAAAACTACATCATGAAGACGAAGGAACATTCAAAGCAAATCCGGAATAAGGTTCTTCAAAAGCACCAATTGGGCAGGATATAAGAACATTTCCAAGGCATTGAATATCCCCCGGAGCACAGTAAAGTCCATTATTAAGAAATGGAGAGAACGTGGCACAACTGTGAATCTGTCTAGAACAGGCCGTCATCAAAAACTGAGTATCTGCGTCAGGGCCTGGAAAGTTTGTGAAGATAGAGGGCAAAATGGATGCAGCAAAGTACAGAGGAATCCTGGAGGAAAACCTGCTGAAGTCTGTAAGAGACCTGGGACTTGGGAGAAGATGACCCCAAATGTACAGCCAAAGCCACACTGGAGTAGCTTAAAAACAAAAAGGTCAATGTCCTGGAGTGGCCCAGTCAAAGCCTGGACCTCAATCCAATTGAGAATATTTGGAAGTAGTTGAAAATTGCTGTTCCCCAAAGGTCCCCATCCAACTTGACGGAGCTTGAGCAATTTTGCAAAGAACAATGGGCAAAAATTGCAGTGTCCAGATCTGCAAAGCTGGTACACGCTTATCCAAATAGACTCATGGCTGTAAGTACTGCCAAAGGTGCCTCTGTCAAATATTGACTCAAGGGGTTGAATACTTATGTAATCAATTATTTTCTGTTTTGTATTTGTAATTAATTTAGAACAATTTTTAGAATTTTATTTTTCACTTTGACATTATGGACTTTTTTTTGTGTTGATCAGTGGCAAAAACTCCTAATGAAATCCATTTTGATTCCATGTTGTAACACAATAAAATGTGGAAAAGTCCAAGGGGGGGTGAATACTTTTGAGAGCCACTGTAAATATATATATAATATATATATATATATATATATATATATATATATATATATATATATATATATATATATATATATAATATACACACACACACACGCACACACAGTTGTAATCAAAAGTTTACAGTTTCTCAAACAAATTATAGGAAAAGTTACAAGAAATAAATGTCTACAATTATTTATTTCAGCAGCTTTCTTGCAAAACTCCATAGGCTAATTCCAAAGTATTCCTACCCTTTGATGCTATGATAGTATTGTCTAAAATGAGCTAGAAATTTCAATATGATAATGCAGAACCTAATTCTAGGGAGAAGCATTGCTTCTGAGCCACTGAGTGTTGGTTATAGGCCTCTTGCACAAACACATATGTGGAAGCTCAAAAACTGTCACTCACCCAACGATTCACATCTGCCTAGTCTCACATCTTCAGTCTGTCAGACTCATACACTGACAGCAGTTCAACAACTAGTACAGATAGCAGTTAACAACTACCATCAGATGGATCCAAGGAAGGTGTTAACTGCCCAGCAGGAGTGTCCGGTTGTACTAGTGTTTGATGTGTGGATCAAGAAAAAATATCTTTAATGTTACTGGTACTTTTATTTTGAATTTCAGTTACCTCGTAAACAAATAACATATTTAAATATTTTCAAATAATAATTGCTTTCAACAAACCATATTTAAATATTTTCAAATAATAGTTACTTTCTGCAGTCTGTCATTATTAATCCAATTATTTACAATTTGTATTTCATTATTCAAATAAGTTACTTTTCACAAACCACCTTTTATAGCTATTATCATCTATGGGTAGGTCAATATGTCCTCCACAAGCACACGTTATTGAGAGTATTGGAACCCTCTCTACCTTTCTGTGTCACATTTACATTCTTATGGTCCTCAGTCAAAAATAGGTGATCCCTATTCAGGGTTTTCAATTAGTTTTGAAGCATGTGGCACTTACAAGGTAGTAGGGGACACCAATATCATCAAGGCGCATTATATTTGCTAAAAGAAAAAAAAATCAATAAATTCTCTTTCACTCAACTTCAAATATACCCCTACTGCTTTAAATCACACAAGTTCTACAGAGTAGTGTGCAAATGTATGTGACCACCCCACTAAAAATGACCATTCTAAAGAAGTTGAGAACACAGATAGCTAAACTATATGAATGCAGTAAACATCCATATATAATCAACAATAGTTTAAATATTTCATGTGATATCTGTTGATACTCTCATTGAATACTGGAATGGGTAACTTGACATATTATTTATTTAGCTGCTTCCTTTATCCAAGGCCACCCATCTGTTTGGTTTATTATTTACTTTGCTTCAGTCACAAATAAATATTTAAATACATAGGCAATAATATTTATAATGTTGTATTTATACAGCAAACTGGGAATTATGGCTTAGGCTATTTGAATAGGAACAGAATTCAGAAACGTGAAACAAGATTTATACTGTATAGGGAACTAGTAACTGATGCTGCTTCTGAACAAAGTAAATGCATACTGTACTGTTAACAGTAAAAGAAAAACACTGGTTTAATAATGCAAATGTTTGATTTGCATCCATTAGCGACTTGTGTAAAAGGTCTCTTGTCTTCTGTAATAATAAATCAAAAGCAATATTTATAACAATTTGTGAATTTAATGAAATACTATTAATATTCGAGGAGGTTGATTAAAGAAACGTAGTCTCAAGAGTTGTTATCAATACTTCAGATATATAATACTTCAAAAATACTATTTATCAATTTCTCCATCTTTTTTTGTGGACCCGGCGTAACAAACCTGCTGTTGGACACCAATGTGGAATATGCAGTTAAACTGTTTCCCGCATCAAGCAAAGATGCGATTTAAAAAAAAAAAAAAAAAAAAAAACTAATTCAAAAAAAACTTTTGTGAGTGTCGTAAAATACTGGATTACGATATTAACGAAATATATGGACATTTTTAACAAACTGCGGTATGGACGTATCTTATTCTGATATTCACGCAAAATGTTATTTTGGATATTAATAACTTACAGTTAATGAGAGCTCAACAATACACATTTACACACAAAATGGAAGGTATGTGTCACAAATACCTGCATTGTTCATGACGTGCACGGTTTTTCTCAAGATTTTTAAATATACTTAAACAAAAAATAATTCATTTGTTTGTGTGCGTATAACATACTATTTTTTTTTTTTTTTTTTTTAAATGACCGCAATAAAATAACTTTTCATAACAAAGATAAACTAGAGTAAATATTACGGTGCCTATCAATACCATGTATTGTAATCTGACCCAAATTTTTTTTTAGAGTTGGCGTGCTGTCTCTCAAAAGTCTTCCTCAGATCCCCTGTCCTTTTTGTCTTCTGCCGACAGCTGACAAGGGATCAGCTGGTATCCCAGGATACATTTCTTCTTAAAACTAGAACTAACTATGTACATACATACCTAGAACTACCACAGCTGTCTTTTTTTACATTCTATTAAAATGTATAAAACTACTGCAGCGTCGCGCACTACAAAACTGTTCTGTGTTAAATGTAGTCAAAACAGCGTGTTTATTTTAACATACCAAACACCGTGCGTACCTTTTACCTTTAAACTGTCAGTTTCACTGTCGACGCCATCAAGATCCATAATTGTATACATATAGAGCTCCATAAGACGTTGGGACCCAACTCTATATCTATATTGAGTGATATATATACTATATATGTGGTATATATATATATATATATATATATATATATATATATATATATATATATATATATATATATATATATATATATATATATATAAAACCACAGGTGCCTAGCTGCCAAATCTGAAGAAAAATGCATTTAAAAAACGTGATGCGCCATACGCCACAGGGTAGTTCTACTGTTAAAGGAAACCGTCTCCATGCATGACATAACTGCCCCAATATTTCAGAATGAAAGGAATACTTTTTTTTTTTTTTTTTGGGGGGGGGGGGGGTACAATAATACCCGATAATAATCATAATTTTAACAATAGCAGGCGCAAATATTGTTTGATGTGGATAAAACCAAGCTTATGCTGTAATTGTATTAGTCTTCTTTCTGTCACTTGTTCTAGAGTACTGCTTATCCAGTTAATAAAACTATGATATTGTGGAAGGGTGGTGAGTAATTCACTGATTTGGCAACACCGCACAGGTGCCCAGTTTTATTTCGGGCTGCTATTTTTCTTTTAGCCCGTAGATGGCGCTGTGGGTCTGTGGTCTGTACACAATACTGGCGCCCTGGCAGGTGCTTCGAAACAATAATTCAAAACAGAAGGCACAAAGAAACAGGGAAAATAAAACAGTAACAAAACTACAAAGAAAAGGTGCTGCCCTTGACAGCTATATCCCAGTCGCCGCTACCCGTGCGACTCGGATCACCCTCCTACACTGCCGGCTAATTAGCCTGCTTCGTTACAATACTCCGGGGTCTGCCCAAGGGTTCCCCGCTGTCACTGTCATGCTTTGACACACTCGATTTCGGTTTCTCCCAACTGGTTCTCGGCCTCGACCAGCGCTTCCGCACTCTCGGTGCGTTTAAAGGGCAGACCTGAAGAAACAGCAGAGCATTATTTTATATGGCTAACAATCTCCCAAGACTCGCCTCTCAGCCATTCAGAGAGGGGAAAAGTCCACACACCCACTTTCCCACCTCCCCATGTCACTGCCATGACTCACAGGCGGTTGTTGGACGACTGCCGCCCTCTTCCGGCAGCCCTTTGATCACGCCAGCAGAGTCAGCACAGATCTCCCCCTGCTACAGATATATTGAGGAACTTGTTCCAAAATTTGCAATTCATTTGAAAGACTTCATGATTTATGTCAAACTCATCAGTCTGCCTCACCATACTCCCACTGCTTTCCTAATTTGATGGCATTTATCTCTTGCTGATGGGGAGAATGCAAGCAGGGGCTTGACAGAACAGTAGGGAGGCTGATCAGTGTTTTGGAACGATTAGATTAAGACGCAAATATGCAAGCAATGTTTCATTTATCTCCCTGTCTTTCACTCCAGTTCATAACTTTTACAAAGGAGTCCTGTATAGCAGTGCATCAGAGGATTAGCAAACTTGATGAATATTCTGGTGAAGATGGGTTAGTCCTATAAATTGGAAACTGGAGCTCTCCACAGCAACTAAATGTGCTGTCCTCAGCAGGATAATTCTTTTAATTGGGCTAATTTATCATTTATGTTGATTAAAATATATATTTTTATTATTATTATAGCTGTTATTCCAGGTGGATCGGTGCTTACACAAGTTGTGTGTGTTTTATTTGTTACCACACGTACATATATCCACACTACCTGTACAATACATGATCAGCACACATTGAAACCATGTTAGTGCAATGCACTTTATTCTCAGTCACATTTCTAAAAGGGATGCTTGCTTATTACTTAAGTAGCATGAATATGGTACCATTATTATCATCCATAACTATTACACGCTCTGTAGTGTTAGATTTAGAAATATGACAAACTTAATAAATTCAATGATAAATGTTTCAACTAGAGGTCTTTCTCAGTGTCTTCAATGAATTAGAGAAATACTTTGTCATTGAGTGTATTAAGTTGATGGTTCCATTGGAGGTTCAATGACAGTGATTCAGAATGTAAAATTATCTCTACATAGAAACTCCTTCTCAATCTTCTATGAGCTATGAAATAACTTAATTGATTTATATAAATGTCAGAATTTTCTATTATTAAAATTACAGATTATTTTTAGAACCAGGTATCAACAACCACCAAGTCTATTAAACCAGTGTAATACCCCATAAAGAAGACTATTCTGTGTAACCTCCACTCCTCTACACCTGGGAGAGAGTGCTCTGTTTTCATTTGTAGATTGGTGGAATATCAATGTATTCATTGAGTGAATGGGAGATTCAATCTAATAATTCTCATAACCCCTGCAGCCCTAAAGATGCCTTGAGTTATATTTTGACCGAAACAACATTAATCTAATTATGAATGTTTTGTGTTCCTGCAGCTGTCAACAGTGAAATTTGGAGAACCAGGGGAGGTTCCTTCACTGTTGGTCGTATCAGACCAATGGATTTATGTCTTGGAGATCTTTTCAGAGATACGGTAAGTGCCACCTCTTTATCAGCCTTTCCTGTCAGATAGCTGTTAGATATTCAGTCTGGAGGAGGGTTTTCTGGAGGAGTAACTGGAGGAGAATTGTTTACAGACTAAGGGATTCAATTAACAAACATATTCATTCAAAGATTACACCAAGTACTGGATTAGAAATATTAAAGATGAAGGTTAACATTGTAAAAGCCCATTCTATAAGTTTTTTTGACTGAATCTTCCCATATAAGTTTAATTTTATTAAGATTTTATTTTTGAGTGCTTTTTAAGAGTGCTAACCAAACTTTTTTAAATCCATTTTCTTATTAGAACCAGCAATTATAGAACTGGTCCCCCTTTTTGTTTTTTTACGTTTGAATTCAGGATATAATTAGCTAAAAAGGGATTTCATATCAGCATACAGCTGCAGCTTTTACTTCTATATTGTGGTCTTCCAAATATCTGAATATTCCAAATTTGAGTATAAAATACATGTAAAAAAATCCCAAATATTCAACAGAAGAATATAGACCAGTGATAACATTGGCCAGGCTTTTAATAAAGATGGATTTTAAAAAATTTGGTGTTATGTACGATTCCAATAACCAAATTATTGATCTTTGGAGAGCTGATAGGATTGCACAGCTATTGTCATTAAGCGTTTGTGTGACCTGACAGAGGCCAGCCATCTGATTGGCTACGGAAGCGCGAGAGCCATCGCATCACAGAACTAAGCTACCTGGAGGTGGGGCTGGGCAGCCAGAGTATCAGAGCTGAGTTTGAGGACAGTGGAGCCGCCTACACGCTGCTGATCCGAGACAGGGAGAAGTGCAAGAGCTTCTTCAATCTGCTTACAGGTAACAGTGAAGTCAGTTAGGTAAATAGACACATGACACATGATCAGGAAATAAGCTGTGTTGTCTTTTAAAGAATACAAAGGAATAAACCTTTGAAATGTTGAAGGCAGTTATAGCAGTTCAAGTTACAGCAATTATGATACTTTCAACATGCAGTTAAAAGTCATTATTGTTGATAAAGGGTGTGATTTGTGTCAACACCGGAATAAAACGCCGTGGGGTTTGAGTTTTAAAAATGAGACAGGAGGCCAATGAAGTACAAATTTGAACAAAGTACAATATTTTTGACATGTGTTAATGTTTTGAAGAATTTTTTTTTTTTCGAACAAGGGTAGATGAATATCAAAATACTAGTACAGTGTCTGAATACGATCAGATGCAAGTTTAAATAGACAGTTAATTTGAAAGCGCAGGGCTGTGTCAGTTTCATAAAAATGATGGGCAGGTCCTTTGAAAGTACAGGGCGGTGTCAGTTTCATTTAGTTTCTGGAGGCTAAGCTGTACTGAGATTTAAAAAGTAGACTTTAATGATGAATCCTTACTGTTTATATATACAGTAGTAGGATGTATCTACTAGGAATTGCTGTAGAAGTAAATTGGGCAGTCAGTTCTAGGACGCCATTTGATCTGATTTTTTTGAGTAAACGTTGAAAAACCCTCCGTAAAATGTGAAATTTTGATTTTTGAGTCAGGAAATGCCATATATATGGCTGCAACAGCATACTGTGCTGCTATGCAATCACATTAACCTGTAGTCATATGATGTGGAATACGTCATGTGTTTTTGGTGCATGCATCCGAGGCCCAGGTGTGCGTATACGTATGCTTCAGCGCGGTTTTACTGGTGTCTTGTCATGATAGCTGGTTTTGTTGATGAACCTGTCACTAAAAAGCAAAAAAAGCATCACGCCGGTGGGATATATTATTATTATTATTATTATTATTATTATTATTATTATTATTATTATTATTATTATTTATTAGCAGATGCCCTTATCCAGGATGACCTTACAAGTTGTTACAGATTATCACTATACAAAGTTTGACATTACAAAATAACACATTACAGATAAGAGCAGTTATAAAATCCAATAAAGTCAGTACATATGAGCTACTGCAAATAAGAGAAAATAAAAAATACAGTAAATAATTATGTTTTGAGAGCGACTTCAACCAAGAGCAGTTACACAAATAGTTAATATGTGCTTTTAAGAATAAAGTCAATTAAGAGCAAGTAGTAAATACAATAAATGGATAAGAATGATTTAAAATAAGAGCAATTAAAAAAATGTAAATACGGTTTACCATTTAGTGCCATACCGCCCCATATAGTTGAGAGTTTTGAGGTTTACAGATGCTGTCTGAACTGGAACTAAGCAACATGTGCAAAACTACAAAACAGAATACCCTTGTCTCAAGCTTCTTCAGAAAGCTCAGTGAAACGTTGGATACCCAAGTTGTTGCTACAGAGCTTGAGTGTATACAGAGCAAGTGTATCACACAGTACTGCACCAACATTCCTATAGGTCTTGTGACCGTGAACTGAAGGTTGCATGAGGAATTGAAGCAGTATTGCACTGGTGAGGTGCAAAACACAAGTAAAAATGAATTTCAGAATGAGCTGCAAGGAGTTCTATAGTTATGTCATCGGTAGAAAAGATTTTATACACATGGCCAAGTCAACCAAGAAGTACCAGACCACTGGTGCTGACAATTAGAGGACATACGATCTACAGTGCATGGTATGTGCACGCTCTCTTGCTATATGATCACCCTAGTCAGTTCCACTGTTATAAATTACTTGGCAAGTCTCTATTCTAACACACAAGATCAGTCAAACTGAATCAGAGCATTGGGATTTGTCTCTAGTTTTTGTTACATTTGTTTTTAATTAAATAATTAAATATTGTTTCAAAGTTGAATACTGTATTAACTTAGGTGAATGCCTCAGCATCCAAATCGAACTCCTAATTTTTAGAACAAAAAGATGATCCTGCAAGTCGCATTTTATAGATAGATAGATAGATAGATAGATAGATGGGCTTCAGTGAGTTACCATTCTTTTATTTAATCTAGGTTTCCCAAAAGTGACATCATAAATTACATCACTAATTATTATATATATATATATATATATATATATATATATATATATATATATATATATATATATATATATATATATATATATAATATATACACACACACAGTGCCTATAGAAAGTCTACACCCCCTTCTAAAATTTTCACCTTTTGTTGCCTTATAGCCTGGAATTAAAATGCATTGTAATAGTTTTTTTTTTTTTCTTTTATCTACACATCCTACCCCACAACTTCCAAGTGAAAAAAATATTCTAGAAATTTGTAGGAAATTAATTAATTAAAAATAAAAATGTAAATAGCTTGGTTTGATAAGTGTCCACACTCCTTGTACAGCAATCCTGAATTAGCTCAGGTGTAACCAATCACCTTCAAAATCACACACCAAGTTAAGTGGCCTCCGCCTATTAAATTGTAGTGATTCACATGATTTCAGGATACATTCAGCAGTTTGTTGGTTCCCTCTGCTGGGTAGTGCATTTCAAAGCAAAGACTCATCCATGAGCACCAAGGCGCTTTCAAAAGAACTCCGGGACAAAGTTGTTGAAAGGCGTAGATCAGGGGATGCGTATAAAAAATATCAAAGGCCTTGAATATCCCTTGGAGCACGGTCAAGAAGATTATTAAGAAGTGGAAGGTGTATGTATGTAAAATTAACATACAGACTATGAAAATAGCAGTCTTTGTAGTTTAGCTAAAGGTAAACTAAAATTCCTATTAGTGATGGGATGTCAGTTCTATTTGGTATATTCATTGTTTTTTCTTTTTTTTTTATACTCAATTATTAAAAATTATGAAACAACTGCATATTTATATATTTCATAAAACAAATGCATAACTGTCCTGTAATCCTGCAAACATTTGAGACACTGATTTTGTGTTTTTGGTTTTTTTTTTCCAGAATATTATTAAAAAAATGTTGATAAGCAACATTTTTAGCTTTTTTTAAAACTTCCTATTCAGGTTACAAACTATTTACAAATAATCGCAATTTTCAATTTTTTTAATACAAAAAAAATATAAAGTTGCAAAAACACACTCACCTTGTTGAACAAGGAATAGGTTACCTATTGAGAGATCCGTCATTTGCAAAAGCATATGCTTTTGCTTAATGATAACTGCTTTTCATTAGTCATAGGTGTCCTTTTTACAAGAGCAGTTTGGAGCACGTTCAGGGTCTCGAGTTGTGCATCCAGTAAAGGCTCTCCACGTGGAGTACAGGATGCGCCCTATAGCCTGAAGATTGCAGGTTAGAATCCAGGCTATGTCACTGCCGACCATGATTGGGGGTTCCTAGGGGTCGGCACAATTGGTCGAGTGCTGCCCAGGTAAGGAGAGATTAGGTTGGCAGGGGAGTCCATGGTTCACCGCACACCAGCCTTCTGGGCCTTAAGAAAAACATGTATGCCATAAGTATTGCTGTATTTTAAATTTAAAAAAATACCTTGCAATTAGAAATTGAACAGTACTTCACATTTATTGCTATGCAGTACACAGTACACACCAGTAAGAGAAAACATTAATTAGATGCTTAAGTAAATGTTATTTGCACATACTGTAGGTGTACAAAAACACGTGGATACTTTGCATAGAACACCAAGTTCAGTTTTTACTTTCATCTGACATTTTGAAAATCTACAAGTAAGTTAAACAAGCAAAAATATTGAGAATTGCTAAACAATTCACACCCCAGTGTAGGAAAGGGGTTCTTAATATGTGTCTCTCAGGAAAGAGCCATTTCAGTATCCTTTGATATAGACAGAGATAAAATGGGCACTTACTACCCATGACATTTCTAGAGCCAAGAACAATGCATATTCAGAATTTTGTGAACAGTTAAAAGCTTTGGTATGCATTTCTGTTTTCTAATAGTCACACATTCAGTGTATACATTCAGTAACTGAAAATGAAATCATACAGCGGGTGTGTACAATTTAATCCAATTTTCTTTCTGTATGTCGTTTTAGAGTTTTGCATATAGCAAGAGGACAACTTATCCAATTAGGATAAAACTTGAAAAAGACTTTCAGTAGTACATGCTTGTTTTGTTAAGAACGTCACTTGAGGAGACTCCTATCAACATTGTTTATGTTAACAGCACTATGAAAAGGTTTATGTGTCAAGAGCATTTGATATAATAGAGCCTGAGTGTCTTAACAAAATTGCCCAAAACTTCTGAATGTCTTAAACAAAACTGCCCAACATTTTTGTCTAAAAGATCCATGCTGACGACCAAAATCATGCAACATTTTAACATTTCAGACTGTGTGTGACGGGGTACTCTCCATCCCTGTGCTTGTGCACCATTCATCCTCCCATCAATCCTTTCAATATTGCCAGTCCCTGCTGCTGAAAAGCATCCCCATAACATGATACAACTGCCATACTTTACGGTGGGCATGGTTTTACCTGGCTGGTGTGTAATGTTTTATTTGCACCATACATACCGATTAGCATTCAGGCCAAAAATTTCCGCTTTAGTCTCATCAGACGTTCTGCCAGTATCTTGTAGGTGCTGTTTTGCGAACTCTTTGCGGGCAAGGATATGTTTTTTTTTTTTTTTTTTTTTTTTTTTTTGTTTTTTTCAGCCAGGGCTGGGCTTCTTCTTTGCCACTCTCCCATAAAGGCCCATTTTGTGGAATGCTTTGGAGATTTGTTGATACATGAACATCATCTTCCATCGCAGCCACTGACTTCTGTAACTCATTCAGTCACAGTTGGCCTCACAGTAGCTTCCCTAAGAAGTGCCCTTCTTGTCCGGCAACTAAGTTTAGAAGGGCGGTCTGATCTAGGCAGTGTGATGGTAGTTTCATATTTTTCCCACTTCTGTATGATGGACTCCACTGAGCTCCAGTGCCTTTGAAATGGTTTTGTACCCTTCCCCAGATTTGTGCTTTTCTATAGTCACATCCCTGACTTGCTTAGAATGCTCATTCGTCGTCATTTTGATGATTTCTTTTGAAAGTCTACCATACTGTGGGGGACCATACAGAGAGAGCGGTGTTTATCCTCGCAGATTAATGTGAAGCAGGTGATTCACTAATTTCTTACACAGGTGGAGTCCATCAACAAATTGTGTGACTTGCTGAGGTAATATATTGCACCTGAGCAAATTTAGGCTTGCAATTACAAAGGGTATGAATACTTTCTTAATCTGATCATTTCCATTTTTAATTTTTAGTAAATTGTTGAAAGCTTTTGGAATTTCTTTTGTTTTGACATGATGCTCAAGGCTTTGTAGAACAGTGGGAAAAAAATCATAATTTAATCTGTTTCAAATTCTGAATCTGAGACAACAATATGTGGGAAAAGTTTTGGGGCCTGAATACTTTTTCAACCTACTGTATTTTGTGTGAGTTTTCAGCTTGGAAATAATAGATGTCTGTTATCCGCCTTACTATAAAAAATAACTTGTTAATATCCAACACAAGTATAAGATGTCAGTTATAAATGTTACTACACAAAAATATTTTGTAAAAAAAAAAAAGTTAGACGTTCTGCAGTGAGGCATGGGCTTTTAGAAACTAAGTGATCATTTTCACCTAATTTAACTAAACATTGCAGTACAAGTGCAAGTGAGTCCTATTCCTTTGAGGTCGATGTGATCCAACTGCTGGAAAAGATTGATTGTCTCAAAGAAGCATCAATTGTGTGCAGATGTCCCATTTCCTGTAAATTAGACTACGAGTATGTCGGTGGTCTTGGGAATGTCAATATGTCTTAATAGATTGGTCCTCAATGCAGTTTTTTTTTTTCTTTAAACGCTTAATAGTAACCAGATTCTTCATAACACAAAACTGCTATCACAATTACAATTAGTGCTTGCTTATACTGATAGAATATCTGGAATGTTCTGTCATGACCTTCTAACACAGACATTGACATTTCTGGTGCCAGAGCGTCTAGCCCTTTTGGCAAGCCCCTAATGTTACGGCCTTTGACCTCCAAATAAAATGTTAATTTCCTTGGATCCACACAAACTTTGTTGGGCTAACCAACAAAATTCCAAGAAATTCTCTAGGGTGGTGGTAACAAACACAGAAAGGGATGAATTTGAAGTGACCCTGTGCTTTTATTTCAGCTGGTAAAGATTTTCCAAACTGTCGTTTTTATTTTGGTTTTGCATGTTATGCCCTGTCATCAACTCTGACGGACATTTTCAAATGGAAAGAAATCTGTTTGTTTGTTTTATTTTTAATTTTGTTTTTGGATTCCCAAACAAAATTACAAGGGATAACGGAACTCATTGTGTTTTCTACTACAGTAACTACAGCTTCATAGCTTTCTGAGTGCAGCCGAGTCCTGACCTAAACATCTTCAATTCATTCCTGGGCCTCTCTCAACCAAGACTGATTAATATGCTGAACTCTGCCCAATTACATTCTGGTTTTGACGTAGACTGTTGATGTGCCCACTTGGGACTAGTTTGAGACCAACAAACTCATTCCTGAGTTGGTGACCTGAGTTGGAGTCAAACCCAGAGCCCCCATAAGTAAAAGGCTTACAAGGTCTTACCACCTTCCTCCAGGTTCTGTAATACACCACAGTGCGGGAAAAGTCCCAAATGTATTTATTACATAAAATAAATATTAATAGATGACGTGATGAATATCATTCAGGATCGTGCTTCATTTGGGCAACTGGTAATTATGAATAATATTTGTATTTATAGGAAGAAGCAGCAATACAGTATATCATTTAAACAAAAAAACACACACTCAAACACAATGCATTACTATAAAGAAAATACATTAAAATAATCAAAAGTCAGAAGGTGTGTGTATGCGCTGTAAGATCTTTTTATAGTTACCTACTAAATGATGTTTTATTTATGTAACCCAGTGTAATCCAGTACATGCTTTCTGCCACCCAGGCCTTGAATGTGCACATAGTTTGGTTCTATTGTTTGTGCACAATGATTGGGTCAGTTCCTGCTTTCTTAACCAGATGTGGCTCACAGAATTGCTTAAACATCACAGTAGTGAGTGGAGTGATAAGAAAACAGCAGGGCTTTCTGACATGGAGTTAGGGAAACCACAATAAGCATATTATGGCATGTTTCTACTAATGCAAGGAAGGCGTATAAATAAATACAGTCAGTATGTTTACAGGACATGAAGTGTAGAGCTAATATGCGTGAACCTCTTGGCGATCAGAAAGTTAAAATGTAACCTGTGTGGGGCGATTTAAAGGAACTATATGTCTTTTGTCACAGAAGACTATGCATTTGGTGAGATAAGATTAACTTCAATCTAATTTTTTTTAAATACATTTGTGAGATTTAAATCTGCTTTCATTTACATCAAATATTCTTCCTCTCTAGGTATTGTCCGAGGATTTGCCCCCAGTTCTGACAGCAAACTGAAATCCATCTCAACCACAAGAGTCAATCCCGAGCACCACCTATGGTAAGGATTTGCAAACTGCTGAACAATCCCCTTTTATTTAAAGAACCCTCTGCGGTATTTCAAAGAACTGCTACTTTTACCTTTTCTGTATCCCACGTGGTCTGCATTGCAACGCTATATTCTTCTGTATAGACTGCTCAGGATCTTTTCAGCCAGTCAGAGCGCGCATGTTCCGTCTTCTGTATTCAACCAAGAATCAGCAGAGTAGCTCAGCCACTTAACAGTCTTCTCTCTCTTCATCAGTCTTTTCCCCTCTTTTCAGTGAAATTGACAATGGACTAAATAAAGGTTGGTAATGATTAGAAAGCAAATATCACTATTTTAACTTGTATAAGAATAATAAAGCTAAGATATATATATATATATATATATATATATATATATATATATATATATATATAATATATATTATATCTCGAAATATCGATATATATAAATATCTCCGAATATATACAATTATATATATCTATAGAGGACTGCAAGCATCTGTGTAGATTATATCAGCACTCTCTACTCGTAAACAGACCTCTGCTCTCAGCCTTGGTCCACTCCCTTCTGTGCGTGCCGATATTACCCACATATACAGACATTCACTGTCCTCTAACCCTATGACATAATCATGATTTTGTTTTAATATTTTTATTTATCATGGGTCATAAATCACATGTGAGCATTTGTGGGAAGAGCGATAACTTCTCTGATGAGCACCATAGTGGATCCAGATCACACTCTCTCCTTCAACTATGCTGGTCTTCTGTTCCCACAATACACCACTCCTGTCAATCAAATCTCCTGCATTGGTGCAGGGGGGAGCATGAACATTCTTTAGAAGAAAAACGATCTTACCCCTGACGAACTTTCCTGACTAGGTCGGGGGAAAAAAACGAATTCCTCAGTTTATTTACCTATGATCTGTGAATAAAAGTATAAAAACAATTGGGATTATGTTGAAAAATATGGCTGCAATCTGGACAGCACATGATACAGCTAAGGTAATATGTGTTTCTTGTAAACACTGCAAGTGCTTCTGTAACTCTAAGGTTCTTTAAGACAGAGTAATTACTACCAGTGGCAATATTTAGAACCACTTCTCTTTAGAGGACAGTAGATCCTATTGTGACGATCATTATTACAGTATTATTCATCAAAACTTGAAAATAAATGTTGATATCGTTAATTTAATCACAATCAATAATTGTTGTGGATTTCAATTATGGTCTGAACTGTACTCAGAATTCATTGTACTGGGCAATAAAAAATGGCTTGACCTTGATTAGGGTCCCTTTGTGTTACATCTGGCAGCTCCACAACAACTATTGTATTCAGAGTTCAAAATTCACTGTCTGAAGTGCTGTGTGTTTAATTGCATGGCTACTTTGATATGGAAAGTAAGTCCAAGTCCACTGCCTTTATGAAAAACCCAGTTGTTTTTCTCCCTGTCTATGAACCTTTGTTTAAAACACAGCTGGATTTTACCAATCATTTATCTGGTCTCCCAGATTGATTTTAATCGTCTTTCATTCACTCACTTTGGCTTAGGAATGTTTTTCTTTTAAAGATGCAGTGTCCGACAGTCTTGTTCAGTGTTATGCAAAATGTTGATTCCTGGGTAACCAGATGGTTTTAAAATCACACTAGCCTTGCACCCCTTACTGGGCTTCTGAACTACCCTCATTTTAATGTATTTAAGCAGTAACTAATTGGAGACAACAGTCTCCTTTGAATTAACATTAAAGAACAATTTGGTATGGATTTGAATTAACAGCGATATCTTAGAGAAACTCGATGAGTGTAAAATATTAGTGATCGTGACTAAAATATTCTTGTTGTTAAAATTCCCTTTGCGTTTGTATAGTTTTCTGTTTCAGTCCCCACATGCTGGTACTTTTTTTTAACTCTGTGTAAAGCACACCTGTGACAGCAGTAGAACTCTCAGAATCCTGTCTGGACTCTCAGTACCCTGGGTATAACCACATTTCCCTCGGGTATAACCACATTTCCATCCACTAAAGACACAGTCCAAGTTTTATCAAGTAAAACTCAAGTGTCATTGCTGGTCTGTTTTCATAAAGTGTTCCATGGAATGTAATCTCTGACCTCAAAAGTCACTGGGTTTTAACTAAACAGATTGCTATCTGGCTGGAACTTCTAAAATAGACCTTATGATTTTTAGTACCCAGTTTTCTTTCTACTGCCCTGTTAGTCTGTTTGTTACATGGTGAGCAGTATTGAATCGGTAACCAAGCCATGTTGTCACTTCTACGACATTGGATCCTTAAGAACCATCAAGACAAAGTTCCAAGTTGAATGGCCTCCTCTGGTTCGTAACGTTTCTTAGTGCTTGTGTTCTTATACAAGGTTGCCCATTGGTTTATATTACTGCATATGAGATACAAAACGTGCACAAGCAGAATGCATTGCAACCATTTTGATCTGTTTATTTTATAGGCCTTTATTGTGTGAAAATACTGAATCGGACATCTCGGAAGACAGCCAGCTACATTTCTTCTATCTCCTGGCATTTTTAGTTCAAGGTACAGTACAATGCACAAGGATTGAAGGTAACATTTGGCAATTACACTAACCTTCACAAAGTATGATGCAGTTGAATATATGCAGACTGAATGACTGGTGTGGGATATTTGCTGTCCATTTTACCCAACTCAGGGTAGTGCAATTGTTCCATCTTGCAAAAAATTCATTTAATAGCAATCCGACCAACAAGTGCATTGGTACCCTAAATATTATCCATTTACTACCAATGTAGATCTGGATTGACATGTTGTTCTACAGTGTTGACTGTACCAACTCGAGTGTCATACATACTTGTCTTCGCACAAATTTGGGGTTTAAAATGAGCTAGTCATGAATATATAAAAATGGCATTTTAGCCCTTTATTTAATTATGTATTTATTTACTGTTTTAGATAGCAGTTTGGCCCCAGTAACAGTGCTGGTGACACAAGCCACGCTCTACCTGCTGAATGAAGACCACCAATGGAGAAAAGGCATGTCCAGCCAGACATCCAGTGGGAATACAGAATCCATTAGTGGGACAGTCCATATCCACGAGACACAGCCAATCAGCTGTGTTAGTTCAGTTCATCTCTTCTTGTCCGCCCCCTGCAGGATCGATATCAAGCTTTATGATGAGGTAGGAAAAACATTCAGTAAATGTGTATTTTATGTTTTAAAGCTTTTCATCAAAGCTTGTAACTTTGGGATGCAGAGGTGCAATCCACTTTCGACAGCTATAGCAATGGCCAGGTGCAACTGGAATAACTGTCCCTGCCCCAGAATTGAATATGCTATCCATACCACACATAACCCAAATAACCTTTTTTTTTTATTGGTATTATGCTAGGAAGAAACAACTTAGTTGAAGGTAGGACCGGTTCATTTAGGATGATGGTTGATGGTTTCACAGGTCCTGATAAATCTCAAATTTTAGACTGCCTTACCTAAGGTAACATTAGGTGATAATTGAGGTACTGTTGTAATTCTCCTCCAACAATGGTGAGTTAATGGGGAGCAATAAAAGTGTGTTGTTTTTTTTTTTCTGCGTAGTCACTGGGAAGGTAGGCCACACCCTTAATACAAAGTGGAAATCCATCCTGCACAACTGGTTACATATTGGTTAAATTATAACATGTAAAGACATTGTCAACATGTTTGTATGCATGTATTACTAAGTATCATTTTAGTACTACTGATACAGCCTGATCAATGCCTGCATTCACTATTTGTCATGTGCATAGTGATTGATACTTTTTAAGATATACTCAGCAGCCTTTGTCATCTCATATCAGTCATTAGTCACCTACTAGGTCTTCTTTAAAATGTGCTATTCTTTAAAGGCACATCATGCATTTGGATTTAAAGGGTACATCAGCAGTACATGAAAAAAAAAAAAAAAAAAACTATCCCACCTTGTTGTTCCGAATGTATTTGGTCATTGTATAATAATCTGTGTGCGCTCAAACAGCTGCATGTGCCACACTGCTAATGTCCAAAATTGGTCATTAGCAGTGTGGCACATGCAGCAGTTTCGAGCGTAGCACGATTACAATAAACTCCAATATAGCAGTTTCGAGCGCATATGTTACCAAACTTATATGACCGTAGTTTTATAACACAGTGGGATATTATTGGTGAAATAAAACCCCCAAAAAAAAAAAAAAAACAAAAACAAAAAAAAACTTATATAAATGATGGACATTGACAAAATGTTTTTGGTTTCTTTTTAATCCCTCGATCATTCATCCTTGACCGTGACATGCTTGAGTGACTATGACTGAAGCATATGCACTTAATCACCTAATTAGTGAGACAGTTGATTGGACAATGGATATGGAGTGATTTCAGCTGTTGAATTGGGGGCTTGAATAAAAGCAATAAAGAAAATCACAGAAAAAAAACAGTATGTCAAGAGCCTTCGTGCGATCGGTATGTTGGAGGCTGGACTGGGGCAGCATACTTTGGCTCGCCGTCTTGGGTGGTCAAAGCCATAAATTTCAAACCTGGCAAGACGGTATAACCAGATACATTCTGTCAATGACAGGCCACGAACTGGGTGACCAAGAGTCACAACACCAGCCCAAGATCGACAGATCACTTTGCAGCATCTTCGTGATGTCAGTTGTTAATCAGCACAATAAATAGTCACTGTACCTGCGCTAAAACAGAGGTTGTCATTTCTTCGATCACATCTAGTGAATTTTCTCTAAATATAAGTGATAAGTTTCTTTTGATGCTCAAATATTATTATTATTATTATTATTATTATTATTAGCAGACGCCCTTATCCAGGGCGACTTGCACTTGTTACAAGATAACACATTATTTTTTCATACAATTACCCATTTATACAGTTGAGTTTTTACTGGAGCCATCTAGGTAAGTACCTTGCTCAAGGGTACAGCAGCAGTGTCCCCCCTGGGACTGAACCCACAACTACTCCACACTGCTGCTGATAAGTTGTTTTGATGCTCAGTATACATTCGGAAGAGCAAGGTGGTATAGTTTGTTTTATTTTTCATGTCCTGCTGATGTACCCTTTAAGTCCTATTTAAAATGCTACTTTATTTAAATTATATATGCCAGTTTAAGGGTCATGCAATGTGAAAATAAATACATTTCAAAAGCAAATGGAAAAATGCAACAGGTGTAAATGCAGAAAGCAAGAAGGTCATGCCTTATTACAGCACAGTGGAAAACAGATATATATATCTATATTAAACTAGTAACAATCACAAAAAGGTAAAGTAAAAAATATTAATACAATTTTCAGCTATTACTAGCAGTTACCAGTTTTGCTTAAGTTAATTAGTCATTACTGTATACTATATAAAGTTACTTGATGCTTGTGTAGATGACCCAGAATTTCAGATAACCAGGTTTTAGGTAAAACACTTTGCAGCTGTATTGTTCCCTACGTTGGAAATCTGTAGATAATCCCTTATTTCTGGTAGTCTTCCACTGCTGGCAGTCAGTGACATGCTGTTGTGTTTGTGTTTTTATTTGCAGATTGCCAAGGATGAGAAAACATGGTGCCTGCAGACAGCGAGCCAGGATCTGCTGAAGGATCTTGTGGAATGGGTCAGGACTCAGTGGGAAGCCATGTTTGGAGTCAAACTCAACACCAACCTTCACGAAACAGGTTCCTAAGGGAACTGCTATTTTCTACTTCCCAAGGACATATAGAAGTGACAGAGACACTGGTGTATTTTAGTAGAGGGTTTCCAGTGCTTCATCCAGGAAAAGCTCCACGATGCTGAAGGGCAGGGTGAGATACAATCAGGAGCTTTCTGGTTTGAATGCAGTTTGAATTGTTGCCGATCTTGGCTGAGGACCCACAAGGAATGCTGCCTTTTCATTGGTGCTCCTGTGGGTTAATGGAAAATCATCTGGTCGTAGTTCTCCTCAGTGCATCCTGGCAACAATTTCCCAGGCTGGGTCCTTGCATCCAGAGTTTAGTAGCTTTGTCAAGAAAAGGCCGGCTTGTGATCTTTAGTTCTGCTGATATATAGGTGGTCAGGCGATACTCGAATTGGCGTTTCAAATCCAGTAGAAAAACATGGGTAAATTAATAAAAGATTGATCAATAAATAAATAGAAACCTAGTCTTTTGGCCATTACTGTACAATACTATAGTATTTTTTTTTTCACTTGGGAAGACATTGGTCAACACATTTGTGTGTCTGACCTGAATTTATGATTCAGTGTTTTGAAGTTCCTTTAAAGCGGATGTGATAATATGAGCTATGGGATTTGCTAACAATCATTTCATTCCCCAGCTTCCATTTGGTTTTCTAAAGTAATTCTGAAGCAGTCCTCTGTTAATTCAATACGGTAATGACCAGGCAGCTGTTACACAGTGGTTGAGGTTCATAAATATAAGTCTTTGGGATTGATTTGACTTTGACTTTCCCCCATCTGATTAATGACTATGGTCATGGCAAAAATGCTAAAAATAAAATTAAAAAAATTTGCATGAATGTTACCATTTTTTATAAAATTGGAGAATGTTACCCATTTTAATAAAAGCACCTCAGGGAAAGGTTCCAGTTCACATTTGCTTAATTGGAGTTTTGTAGGCCAGTAATGGTAATATAGTATATTTGTTAAAATATTGTGTCTTAGAGTTTTGTTTTATTATTTTTTGGGGGCCTCGTGGAGTAGCTATACGAACAGAGCAGGGACATTTCCTGAAGTTATTAAAGTAGAGGAATTTCTGTTTTTGAGAAGGTCCACACACAACTGTTTAGGCTGTCTTCAGTTGACTCACCTGGGAATAAAAGACCAAAAGAGGTTACCGCAAGCAGGCTAAAGGTGATAAAAGCTGCATTGCAAGTATTCCTAAATAGAAGCATATGAGTAAAGCTTAGCAAACCATTGAAATGTTTCGGTATGTAACACCAATACAGAGAACATGGCCGCCAAGATGTTTAATTGGAAACTGAAAGGGAAACTAGAGGTCTGTATCAAAAGCAATTTTCTTTTTGTTTTTAAAGAAGAGAAACAACAGTTTCGATTACAAAATGAACAACTTCCAAAAAACCCTGAATTACGTTTCTTAGTTGTTATTTTCTAGTTTTATAATTTTAATTTGGTGTTTTTCTTCTTGAAATTACAACAAAGAAAACAAGAACTGCTACAAGTTATACTTTGGAATAAATATCTTTGATAATAGCCTTTGGCAATATTTAGGAATTGTTCTACTGTGAAACTGTAAATAAATAAATAATGTCTTATATATGTATGTATTTATGTATGGTATTTTACGAAATGGCAATCGTAAAACAGTGTAATTTTTGTATTATTAGTTTGCAGATTGTTTCAATAAAAGCAGACATTTTGTTCATTTGTGTGTTTTGCTTAAACTGCAGTAACGCTACAACTTCCACATGGAAGAATGGTTTAAAGTGTAACATTTTTAAATGCAAACAAGAAATGATGTCATGTTTTTGCAGAGCTGATAATGTTTATTTGTATGTATATTTTATGAATTGTTTGCATGCTGTAAGGTCTAGCGTCCCCATCTAGACTGATGGTTAATGTGCTTGGTGATTTTGTAGGGGTGTGCCAAACCTTGCCTATTCTCTGTGTAATTGCTGCTGTTTGTTTTTTGACAGATTGTCTTCAGTTAAACAGTGCTTTTAAAAATTGGAATAAACTAGTAAACCTTCCCAAAAAAATCACCATTTAAATCATGAACTGTAAACTTGATTAAATGAGTCAATATGGGATTTAGCCAACATATAGCACCAGATAGGTTTTAAAATTTAAATTCATGTTTACCTGTGTTTTTTTTGTTTTAAAAAAACTGCCCATTTGAGGCCTATGAAGTGAATGTAAGTGCATGACAGGTATGACATTATTTACTTGACTACATCCACTTTAGCAGCAGTCCTTAAAGTTTTGTGAATAGGGACACTTACATAGCAGTGATGGGTAATTGTGTCCTGCTTCCAAAATGATCAGATTCTGGACTATATTTCCCCCCCATAGGCAAACCACAGGCAAATTGCCCTCACAAATTTGCCCACATTGAACAACCAGATCCAGAGAAATGTAATTGAGCCATTGCTATATATGAGTCAGCTCAAAGCACACTGAAGAAGAGACAGGAAATAATTTGCAAACACTTGAAGGAAAAGAATGATAGCAATGGCTACAGTCGGACACAGTGCTAGCAGGGACTATAAGAGATTACCATCACCATGTCCACACTCAGTTTCGAACCCGGGTGTCCAGAGGTACGAACTTGACCTCAAAGTTTGACCATAACATTCTGATTGGCCCTTTTGGATGATTTACCTAAAGCTGCTGTATCCAAGACTGGAGCAATTACTGATGTTTCACAAAGAATGGTATTGTGGTTTCAGATTTTCTGCAGCCGTAGAGAGTAGCTATTAGAACACTGGTACTATTGTTTTTATCCCTCTGATGTCAGTGCAAAGCTGAATGCTGTAGCCACAGACAAACCCAGGTTTATGTCTCTGAAGATAAAGGGGTGGGCCCCTTTCCTGTAAAGACATCTCACAGGGGGATGAAAGTCATGCACTGACTAAACAGAACTGGATTCACAATGGTGTCTAAAACATGCTGGGGGTAGGTGTGAAATTCCACAGCCCTCCAAGAAGACTTTGCAAATGCATTGTTAGGAGCCACGTAGCCATCTGCTTCTTGTGTTTTTGGTTTATCTCTGTGTTACATTAACAGTGCTTGCTAGTTGTGCCTCCCAAAGCTACTGAAAGCTCCATCTTGTCCTCTAATAAGAACGTCTACATGGTTTCTTTTAAACAGACACACTAGCAAGTATTTAATGTCTTCTTAAGTTTCAATACCTTTTATAGACCATTGTGTTCAATGGGCAAGACCAGAAAAAGAGATGTTCCCTTTCATGCGTGCAATATTTTATAGCTAAAAAAGTACTTTTGTACATGTAATAAATATATTTTTCATTTTTTTCCATTGCTTTATGTGGGGAAAATGGCATGCATGAAAGTGTGTATACAGCAAAAGTTGGAATGGTATGGTGTTGCATTTACAATACTGACTGATTTATTCTGTACCAACCAGTAAACACGGCATATTGTAGGTCTGTGTCTTTTCAGTACTGACTGTATTGCACCTGTCCCCACAAATGACCAAATAACAAAACACTGCTCTCCCAGCAACTACTGGGGCAGGTATACTCAGGACATGGGATTTAATGAATCTAGCACAGGATATATTTTATAGAAATAGATTGGTCGATTTGCTGCATTCTTATATTTTCCATGTGTATTGAATCCCATGTAGGCCCATTTTTGCTAAATAATTTATTTTTTTCTATTTTGCATCAATTCTTTAATGCGAGAGCCGTCATTAAACAATAGGCCCTTTTAATATGTATCTGATAATGCTAAACATACTTAAGACCGACATTGTGTAAAGATAGTTGTAGATCATAAAGTCTTTGTCATCACAAATATTTTGCAAATGTTGTGTATATTATATATTTTAACAGAAAACTAAATTGAATTAAATCTTTAACCTAATTTGTCTAGTAACAACACTGAAACCTGATTGCTTTCCAGGCTAGGTAACAATACTTAAATATCTATTCGGGTATTGTATGATCCCTTGTTGTAGTGTCAATATGTACTAATGTTTCCTTGGTATATTGTTGTTTAAAACCTTAGTTCTTACTGTAATATTTTAATGTGATATTAAATGTGTAATTGTTTTGTGTGATTTTCAAGCGTGTTTTGCTGCATGCATATTAAATACCACCTTTCTAACAAGAGATTCTTAGTATTGATTCATTCACTCATGTTGAACAAACACAATTTATGAACTTTGAACAGTCTGAAATGTGGTCTATTTTTGGCTTGTTATAACTTGTAAATCCGCTATCGTTTTCAGAGAGCAATATTTAAATTTATATATGAAAATAATTCTAATAGGATGCGGCTGTTATTTTAAGAATATTAACTGTCTACGGTAGCACCCACACGGTGTTCACGTTAAAAGATGTTTGCAACGTAGGGAAAATGATCTAAACAGGAACAAAATTGCAGATGTGGGCCAACATGCGATTGGATACACAGAGAGAAAAAAAAATATATGCAAAGCGCATTCCTGCCAGTATACCCAATGGTAGCTCCATTAAAAGTGAAACAGCTTCCATAGTAACCCCCCCACCCCCACCCTTGTTCTTTAGACTAGGATTGGGGTTTCATTGCCCATTTTACCTCAGACCTTTTATATAACAGTCCCCTTATCTTCCCTTTTATATAATAGTCCCTTATCTTCGGATAAATACAAACATTAAAAAACAACAACAAAAAAAAAACTTGAAGAACTTAATGTCCCACCCAGTAATTCTGCTTTACAAGTGAATGGATAATATGTACTACTACTTGGTAGATGGTGGTAGTCCTATCATATATCCACCAGTTTCATAGTAATGCTTGCTGAATTGAAATCCCATACCGTCTACCATCTGTCCTTGGTTAACCCAGGATTACCCCTAAAAATACGTGTACATTTATCAAATCAATCCCTCAGCAGGCAGGTAGTTGCCTGTACACATTTACAGAATTAATGCAAAATATTATGCGTTGTGTGTACATGCCATTTAGTGATTTTTTCAAACCTCTGCCTGTTTCATGTGTAATGTATCAATTTTCAAGTTATATGTTTTGCCAAACGATCATCTAATTTGATGGACAATGCTTTAATCCTGAAATATTGGCACAGTGCATAAAAACGGAAATGTGAAAATAATTTTTTAACTTTATTATTATTTTGGTCTGGTGAACATATTTGTTTTTAGTCTCAAATTCTTCCACATCTTTAAATGTTGTTTTATTTCCAGGGATTAAAGTTTTCCTTAAAGGTTAACATCTTCCTTGACTGTTGTCTGCATATTTTCCCTCATCACCTACCTTCTATGGAACTTTCAGACATCATGTAGACAGAGTTACAGACCATATGCTGCCCTGCTGTTCAGAAGCCATATGTAATGGAGTCTGTTACCATGGAAACACCTAGTCATTAGGGGATTATTATCATGACTTATTGGAGGTGTCTTTGTGAAAGCTAAAAGCCACTCACTCACTCCCTGCAGGTATATAACTTTGTATTAAGTACAGATCTGTATAATTCTGGTAAACTTTATTCAGTAACATTACACTGTCTTACTCACCAATAGGGAATACTGAAGCGCTGTGCATTTGCCCTTTACTCACACTTTGTAATTTGTCTTAGCTTTCACAATCTTCATCCATGTCTCACTGTGTGGTAAGACTGTATTTCTGATGTTTTTACTGAATCCTGCCCAAGAAAACATGACTTGTCTTCTGAATTGCTGTTATAAGCATTTTTTTTCATTAACAGTTTGCAGATCACTATGTGTTAGACAGTTCATGTTTTCAGCAAGGAGAGAAGACTGCCTCTGGAGTTACAACAGAATAACAAATTGCACGCTTCAAGCCTATATTTCCAAAAATGAATGTACTGCCACGGATCAACTTTTTCAGCGCGATGCTTCCACTCCTGCCCCCTATTGGTTATTGGACTAAATTGCACTCTGTAATCTCTAATTTTTTGTGGAAGGGTAAGCGGACATGTCTCAAACCCCATATTCTGCATCGTGAAAAATCCGCAGGAGGATTATCTTTACCGAATTTAAAACTTTATTTTTGGTCATTTGTATAGCGCCCGGCTGCAGTATGGCTTGAGGCCGAAGCTCCTGTCTCCTGGAGACAGCTAGAAGAAAATCTAGTCTTCCCTCATAGATTACAAGACCTGCTTTATTCTGTTATCTCCCTTAAGTAATGTACATTATGATTTGGTCCTATTATGAAAGACAACTACCCGTTATGAAAGGCAACTACCTTTGCGCATTTCAGCATCTTCAATCACGGTATAATTTGCCTGGTACATACTTTTTTTTAATCTACGCCTTCGGTCTTCTATGCGTGCTTATGGTGTTCCCTGAGGCACAGAACTACTGTCTCACCCTTTACACAATATACTGAACGCAAGGGGTAGGGCAACTAGACTGGTTTCCCTGCTTTATTCTCTTCTACTGACAGCCTCATACAAACCAATAATGATTAATCTGGATTAGAGATTTACCTTCTGTTGATGAGGACATTTCTTGGGATACTGTTTGGAACAATTTGATCTGTGTTTCTAAAAATCCTAATCATCAGTTGATCCATTTTAATTTTATTCATAGAATATACTTAACTCCTTGGAGACTGTTTCTAATGGGACTCACTGATACCCCAGTGTGCGCACTATGTCCCCAGGGAGCAACGGGCACCTTTTTTCATATGGTGTGGGAATGTCTAGATGTGGCCATGTTCTGGGGACAGGTTTGTCAACTCTGTCTAATGTTCCTGTAGAAAATATTCTCTCCTCTCTCCTGATCCTTTTGTTAAATGATAATTCATCACTTATTTTTTCTATGCAACAGAAACATATTTGGCTGGCTGGCACTGCTGCTGTGAAGAGAATGATTGCACTGTGCTGGCAGCCTCCACACTCCCTTCCCTGGTGCCAGTGGTCCCTTGCTTTTCTTGATATTGTGCAGTTGGAGCTTTCTATCACACAGATGCACGGTGCTGGGGAGGGGACTGCGTGACTGGGCAACAGTGACGAACAACATTAAAACATTATTAAACCCATCCACAACTACCACTATCTGAACTAGATCTTCAAGGTCCTCTGGGCTAAGGAGAGAGGGGCTGCCACCCTAGGAATGTTGTGGGGGGAGTGAAGTGGGATTGATATTTTGTAATTTGTAATGGCTCTTTCAACTACCAAAATAATGATAAAGAGAACATTTGATCACAAAAAAAAAGAATACAAAACTTTGGCAATTTGTACTTGTATACATTAAGCGGTCTACCGGTCGAGGCCTAAATTTGACCTTCAAACCACCTGAAACTTGCATGAAAGCTATTATTATTATTATTATGATGATGATGATGATGATGATAATAATTTTTGCTTTTACTTTTATTGTTGTTTTTTTTTTTTTTTTTTTAATATAATAACTGTGTAATCCTACAGAACCATTATTATAAAACTGCATTATTACCAGCATTCTCAAAAGTGATCCTGATATCGTAGTGCACTGTTGCAGATATACTGTACACTGCTGCATAGTCCGAGGAAGCAATTTTGTCTTGTCCAGTGTTAAAGGTTTCTGTGATTAGGGCCACTTTAGTGCATTTGTTGCTTGTCTCTGCATTGGTATTGTTCAGCAGACACATTTTCAAACCAAACTCACCTACAGACATCCTAATGAATTCAGGAATTTTTAGCTATTGTAATGAACACTTTATGTTTTTGTGGTGTTTGTACTTTGAACACACACATACAATGTACACATATTTTACACCACTCCTGTCTAGATATTTAAAATAAATACATAATTCTTGAGAACAAACAAACCATCCAGCTGCTCAGTCACATTGATACAGTGTGGGCAAAGTAAGCTGGTATATGTTTTAACAGTGGCTAAAATGAGAACTTTGCCACAATAAGCAACAACTACTTAGGAATGGTACTAGAGCATAGCTCCAGCTCATTAAGCTGCAGTTGAGACAAAAGCAGAGTAACAGCGTTTCTTCTTACTGTATTAAAGTCTTCTTTTGTGAAAGTAACATAAACTAGGTAATGTTACTTTTCCCTTTAACATTTGTATTTCGACGTTGAATATCTCAGATGTCTAGTCCTCATACTTCTTTTGCAGTTTCTGTACAAAGGTTTGGCAACATCTGCAAACAAGTTCATGACAAAGTCATATCCAAATGTCTTTTTCATGTGATTAGTAGCATGCACATAGAAAATAGCTGACTGGCTTGCTGCTGTCTTAAGTCATTGCTTCCTGTTGCTTTGTTTGATTTTTGTAAGTCTGTTCAAGGAGAGAAATTCACCTGACCAAAGTTTTTAAAATGTTTTCAGTAAAGCAGAACCAGTTTGGTGTACCCCAGAATTATCCTTTTGTTTATTTATTTATTTATTTATTTAGCTTTTTTTTTTTAAGTTACTGATTATTGTACCACCAATTTTCTCCACAATTTATAATGTCCAGTTATGTTCTCTCACTGCAGCAATTCCCCACACAGCTCTGGAGACCTGATGGTTCACTGGGCCTACTCTGATCCCATCACCAAGCCAATTTCCTTTTTTATACCAAGGAATGTGAGAGCGGATGTCAGTGAGCCACCAGCCTTTGGAGGACAAAGGCCTGCCTTGCAGGTGTCCGTCCAAGCTTACAAAGCATCTGCCAGGCAGGGTCCATTGTAGTGTGGAGACCAGCAAAAAAATGTTCCTTGTTTAAGTAACTTTTATTTTATGTCAATAGTGAAAGTAAGCTGAAAAAAATGGTATGTACTTACTTAGCCTGGGTTCCAAAAACCTGTACCTTCCAGTGATTGTCTGTAGATTATATAAATAAATCAATGCCTAGTACCCAAGCTAGGACATTGAAGATGGATATATGGTTGTAGTCAAAAGTTTACATACCCCAATGGAAATGTACAATTTCTAGAAATTTCTCGAAAACAAATAATTATAGGAAAAATCTTTTGTTGCAAAATTTTTGCTTTTGCGGATGAGAAAAAAAAGTTACAAGAAATAGATGTCCACAATTTATTTCAGCATTTTTATTGCAAAAATCCAAAATGGCTAATTCAAAAGAATTCGCCCTGACAAGGAAAATGAAATTAATAGCTTGTTGAGGCACCTTTAGCATTAATAACCTCTTAAACGATTTAGGATATTTGTCAATGTGCTTTTGGCATGATTCGTTAATGATTTTTGACCATTCTTCAATGCAAAATTGTTCCAGTTCATTCAAATTCTGAGGACTTCTCTTGTGCACAGCCACCTTCAACTCATACCAAAGATTTTCAGTTGGATTTAGAGTGGAACTTTGACTAAGCCATTCCAGAACCTTGATTGTATTCTTCTTTAACCAGTCTGAAGTAGATTTTGATGTGTGCTTTGGATTGTTGTTGTGTTGGAAAATCCAGTTGCGCTTTAAACCAAGTTTTGTGGCGGAGGGTTTCAGATGATTGGCCAATATCTTTTTTGGTATGCTATGGAATCCATTTTACCATGTATTTGAACTACATTTCCTGTGGTATTAGAGGAAAAATAGCCCCATAGAAGGATATTACCACCTCCATGCTTGTCAGTAGGTATGGTCTTCTTTTCTTTGTACGCCTCACCAGACTTGCGCCAAACTAAACGACTATGAGCGTGACCAAATAGCATGATTTCTTTTTTTGTTGTTGTTGTGGGGTTTTTTTTTTTGTATTTTTAATTTTTTACCAGAACTCTAATCCATCATTCAAATGCCGTTTTGCAAACTTTAAGCGATTGTCCTGGTGATGTTTTCTTCAGAATGGCTTTTCTCTTGGCCTGCGACCTTTGAGACCTTCACCATGCAATCCTCGACCTATAGTTGAAATGGAAACCCCAGTCCGACTTGCAACCAATTCACTTTGAATATCTTTGGCAGTCAGTCTCAGATTGTTATTAACCTTCCTCACAATTCTTCTACTTGTTCTTGGTGAAAGACCCTTCTTTCTTCCAGACCGAGGGAGTGTTGTGACAGTGCTACGAGTCTTGTACTTCTTGATAATAAAAACAATAGAAATTGGGATATGCAAATGCTCCTTTATTCTTCTCCAGCTTTATTTTCTGCCTAAGGTCTTCAGACATCTCTTTACTTTTTCCCACATTGATTTATTGGTAATGTAGGGCCCTATGAAATCCGTTTTATTATTTTGAATTTTCAGATTTCTTTTTTCCTGATTTCAGATTTTTTGGTTTTAAAAATCAGCAATTTATTAGTAGTTAGTTTTTTATAACTTCAAGTGTCTAATACATTTACAGCAATGATGAAGCTAGAAATGCATGGAAAAATGGTTTTAATCAAAGTTATTTTAGAAAAAAGGGTACAGATTGGTACAAGGCACTTAGTAATATCTTCCTGAGAACTTTGAAAAAATGCCACAACTAGACACCTACATTCTGCAGTAGTCGTTATAGTGCCATCTGCTCAGAATGACTTATAGGTAGTCGTTTTCCCCCAAGGGATAATGGTAGCTAGCAAGTGAAGTGGCACGAGAGGCAGCGCTTTTTTACAGTTAAAAAATATATATATAGTTTGTTTAGACAGATTTTGTGGTAATGTCCTCAGGTGCCTAATTCGTTTTTTTTCTTTGAATTCCATGATTCCGTCTGTGTTCTCCACAATGTGGATTTCATTTGGCCCACTAATGACAGCAATCATCCTATGCCTAACCCTTTTATACTCTCAAAGAATGTTTACCTACAATCTAGCATTTTCTAGACTTTTTAAAATTAGGTTCTACATTATCATATTGAAATTTCTAGCACCTTGTAGACAATACTATCAAGGCAACAAAGGGTAGAATACTTTTGGATTGGCTTTTTTTTTTTTTTTTTTTTGGAGTTTTGCAAAAAAAATTGCTGAAATAAATTATTCTTTTGTAACTTTTGTTTCCTCATCCACAAAAGCAAAACTTTTGCTACAAAAAAAAAAAAATTCCTAAAATTCTTTGTTTTCAAGAAACTTCTAGAAATTATACATTTCCGTTGGGGTATGTAAACTTTTGACTACAACTGTATACATAGTATATAGTAAACCCTGATATTGATGTGATACATCCAACTGGAATTTCTTTGCATCAGATGGAAATTATGTCACATTTAAACTGGCTATTCATATGTAAATATATATCATAAAAAGTATAGTATAGGGTGCTGTGTAAGATACAAACTGATATCCCACACATTCAGAGCATCCAATAAGCCCATATGTGGGCTCTGAATACATTTCTCTTACAATACACGGGTTGGAATGGAAACCTATGGTAAGAGATATTTTTAAAAGTTTGATGAGTGCAATCATGGTATTTTTGTAATAACCATCTACCTGAAGATTAAGAACGATGAGCTGACATCAGTATTACCGGCAATGACAACACAATAGGTGGAAATCATGGTTTCGATATACATGAGAGAAAAGTGATCTGGACCTTAAGAGAAATATGCATGTGCTTGCAACAAAAATATAGACCCACTTGTGTAAAGGATAGCTTGTATCATGCAATAGTTGCTACACTATCTGAACGATTCCACTGTACTCATGCAATTTATACTGGATTACAGCAACATGCGTGGATTAGATTTTTGTGATATTTTTCAGGAAAGGTCTATGCTGAGCAGCAGGAAGTTTGTTAAGGAGCAATTAAAACCCAAACCAACTACGTCCAAGTTTGTTTTAATTAACAATTCTATTATGTTGTTTTTCCCTTCTTGAGCTGAAAACCTCCTGTTTTCAAAGCTTTTCCAGGGGCATGCACTAGTGAGCACATGTCTGCATTTAAATTGAACATTACCACAGTGATATCTCACCACCAATGTGTCCATTTGACACATCACTACTAATTGACAGGCACAATCAATGTTGATACCAACAATGAAATAGGATCTTAAGGAAAAAATACCAAAACTGTTGATCTGTTTTTATACAGGTTCCACAAAGATGATATCTTCACTTTAGTGCACTTCCATTTCCTACGTTATGGCATTGTGACTCTATTCAATTTGTCCTAATGGTGACAGATAACAATACTGTCATTATTTAAACCATTACAATGAATGTTTTTCTGCAGACTTTATTTTGGCAGTATATACTGTAGCGATCTCAGTCAACACAGGCAGGCGCATCACACAGGGCAAGGCAATCCACACACAGATGGAGGACGGGCGTAAACCCGGGACCTCTCGCACTAAAGCATAGCGCCGATACCGCTGTACAAAACAGCCGACTCTTTTGCAAGGAGTGCATATTGGGCTTATGTCTTTCTGTGTGATTATGTAACCTACAAGCCCTTCTCCTGCCTTCTCCTGTGCATGCTAAAATATAATCAAATTTATAATTGCAAAAAAACAATGTATAAGGTTAGTTAATGGGTTACCAAACAGGCTGTAGTTTTTACAACAAAACACATTATCATTTCTGCCTCTGCTGTTGTAAGTAAGAACATAAGAACATGAGAAAGTTTACAAACCATCTTATTTGGTTGTTAGTAGCTTATTGATCCCAGAATCTCATCAAGCAGCTTCTTGAAGGATCCCAGGGTGTCAGCTTCAACAATATTACTGGGGAGTTGGTTCCAGACTCCCACAATTCTCTGAGTAAAAAAGTGCCTCCTATTTTCTGTTCTGAATGCCCCTTTATCTAATCTCCTTTTGTGACCCATGGTCCTTGTTTCTTTTTTCATGTTGAAAAAGTCCCTTGAGTCCACATTGTCAATACCTTTTAGAATTTTGAATGATTGAGTCAGATCGCCGCATAGCCTTCTTTGTTCAAGACCGAATATATTCAATTATTTTAGCCTGTCTGCATATGACATGCCTTTTAAAACAGGAATGATTCTGGTCGCTCTTCTTTGCACTCTTTCTAAAGCAGCAATATCATTTTTATAGCGAGGTGACCAGAACCGAACACAATATTTTGAATGACCTTTGCTGTTGCAACAGAGTTTGCCACTCATCCTATTTTTGTGTTGTCTGCAAATTTAACAAGTTTGCTTACTATACCAGAATCTAAGACATCAATATAGATCAGGTATGACCTAATATTGATCCCTGTGGTACTCCACTGGTTACCTTGCTCCATTTGGCGGTTTCTCCTCTAATAGGTACTTTTTGTTTTCTACATGTTAACCACTCCCTAACAGTTAGATTCTTTTGGATCTCTATTGTGTTCAGTTTGAAAATTATTCTTTTAATGCGGGACTTTGTCAAAAGCTTTCTGCAAATCTAAATAAACCATGTCATATGCTTTGCAATATTGTTGATGTTGCATCCTCAAAATTATCAAGCAGGTTAGTTAGACACAAGCTCCCTTTCCTAAAACCACGCTGGCTGTCTCCCAGGATACTGTTACCATATAGGTAATTTTACATTTTGGGTCTCATTATAGTTTCCATAAGTTTACATATAATAGAAGTCAGGCTTATTGGTCTGTAGTTACCTGGGTCAGTTTTGTCACCCTTGTTGTAGATCAGTATTACGTTTGCAATTTTCCAGTCTGTCGGTACAACCCCTGTGTCAAGAGACTGTTACATGATCTTGGTTAGCGGTTTGTAAGTAACTTCTTTCATTTCTTTGAGTACTAGTGGGAGGATCTCATCCAGCCCAGAGAATTTGTTTGTTTTAAGAGCTCATAGTCCCTTTAACACTTCTGACTCTGTTATGCTAAAGTTAATTAAAACTGGATAGGAACAGGTTGATATGTAGTGTATGTTGTCGGTATCCTCCTTTGAAAAAACTTGTGAAACATAATCATTTAATATATTTGCTATTTTTTTCTCTTCATCTATGTTTTTGCCATTTGTATCTCTTAGACATTTTAAATCCTCCTTGAATGTTCTTCTGCTATTATGATATTGGAAAACCTTTTTGGAATTGGTTTTAGCCCCCTTTTCATTTTTATCTCTCTCTTGGCCTTTCTAACTTCCTTTTTGACTTGCGTTTGCCGTTCCAAGTACTCTTTCTGTGTACTTTGTTCTTGGTCCCTTTTAAATGCTCTGTAAAGTGCCTTTTTCCTCAGAATATATTTTTTAATTGATCTATTAAACCATTTTGGCCATTTTGTTTTACATTTTGATTTGTCTACTTTTGGGATGCAATTGTTTTGTGCCTCTAGTACTACATTTTTCAAAAATAGCCACCGTTTTTCCGTGATGTTTTCTCTATTTTACTCCAGTGTACTTCTGTTTCTCAGTCTCTGTTTCATTCCTTCATAGTTTGCCTTTTTAAAATTGTAAACCTAGCTTTTTTGGGTTTTTAAAAAGCACTTCAAATGAGACCATGTTGTAGTCTGAGTTTGCCAATGGTTTTCTGACCTCTGTTTTAGTTATTCTGTCTTTGTTATTTGAAAAGACTAAATCAAGGCATGCCTCCTTCTTTCCTTGCCTCTTTTTCGCTAAGGCTTGGGGTGACACTGATGCAGCATGGTTAAGAACCGGAGTTACAGACCTGCAACATCTTTCCTCTAAATCAAAAAAAAAAAAAAAACACAAGAACTCAAGAGCTCATAAGACATATGAAATGCAACTAGGTATATTAGGGAGAGTAAATATTGCTGTCTAGCTTAACCATGCCATAAAGAAGCACATTGAAGAAGTGTCTAAAAACCGACAAATGCTTACAAACATTTAATTGAATCTTAAAGTTCTGTGGAGCTTTTGAATTGGCCTGACAAGGGCATGATGAATCTTTCAATCCTGGTGTGTTTCTTGGGCTGGTAGATTTTGTTTCAAGCTTGATCAGGCAATAGAAACACACTTGAGGAAGGCCAGTCTTTAAAGGCTCCTCTAAGACAGTTCAAAATGAACTTCTAGGCTGAATGTTGGAGATTTTCAGGGAAAATATTGTGAAAGAACTGAAACAGACTGATTATGCCACTATTCAAGATAAGCAATTTTTTAGGGTTTACTGAGTTGCAACATGGACATGCTGAAGCTATTTCCACTGCCATTATGCAACAGCTAGATGCCATATTAACAGAAGAATATGAAAAGGCTAAAATATTTGCACACAGCTATGATGGAGCTAGTGTAATGCATGGCAAGTCTGGTAGGGTCCAGAAGTTTGTAAGGGAAAAATATTCAAATGCACATTATGTCCATTGCTACGCCCATCAACTACTGTAAATCTAATAATGGGACAAGCAAAGTTTTTTTTTTTTTTTTCCAGAACCTCTCTGGTTTTTCAACTTTTCTCTCTCGCTCTCCAAAGAAAACTGCTGTTTTGGATGAAGTTATAAAGAAAAGACTACCAACTGCTCCTTAAACAAGGTGAAATTTTCATAGTCGAGCAGTGAGGACAGTGTTTGAAAAGCTAATGGTTTTTGCCATAGCCTCTTGGACAGAGAGTTTCTGTACTTCCACTACTTATGCCAAAAGATAATGATGCATGGGGAACTCCAGTCAAGGAATATTGATGCAAATGAAGCGATAACTCAATTTGTTCAAAGCATTCAGGACATCTGAGCATCTGCTAGGACACTGGAATCCAGCCTCCCTGAGAACCTGCCACCAATGCCAAAAAGACGAAGGGGCCCAAATAACACAGAAGATTGACACAGCTGCCTTGCAAATGTGTGACTTCATTTCTGTCAAAGGAAAGGTCTCAAAATTGGTGCAGAGTCACCGTTTTCATGAATATCAGGTAGCTTTCCCCAGATGGTGAGCTAGAGTAAACAGTTCAAGCATATCCAGTGCTTAGTAAGACTTCCTTATGCATCAACTTACAAACAGAGTATGAAACAGAGTATTTTAATAATGCTGAAAATGCATTAAGTATGCTTGAACTGATAATATATAATAACTTGGACAGAACAGTTCCAGAGATTACAACACTACTGAAGATAGTTATTACCACTCCAATGACTACAGCAGAGGCAGAGAGGTGTTTCTTAACATGAAGCGGATAAAAGCCTTCTTGAGAATCAGTATGAAAACCGAACGATTAAATGCTTAGCCATGTTATCAATTAAAAAAAGACATAGTGGCTGACATTCCTGACTTTTATAGTAAAGTAATCAACAAATTTGCCACGATAAGACTTTGCAGAGCAAACTTTCTGTATCGCTTCCAACAAGAAACAGATCCACTGGACAGTGCTTCTACCACTGAGGTTGGTACCCTGGACCCAACCCCCTCACCTGTATCTGAGGTGTGAACACCCAAAAATTTTGTCCGCCAGCCATCAATGTGTCTGTGGTTTGACTCCTTCACATAACTTTGCCTCGTGATTTGGCTACTTTTATTTCTTAATCCTTCTGAATGAAGTGGCCACTCTATGTGCAAAAACTCACCCGTTTATGATTATTTTGTAATTGTAATTTTGTGCAAATTCACCTTGGCAGAGTTGATAGGTCATATTGTCACATGGTATGAAAGGAAGGTTTTTCAGTGCAGACCGGGCAAGCTCAAATCCACATAAAATCTAATTTTATGAAAAATGCTAACTCAATTTTGGAGGAAAAAAACCTGTAACCACTGAGAAGAACACCATTAAATATACAAGTACGGAAACTGAAGAGTAAAAAAAAAAAACCTATTAATAGTTTTTTTAAGCTACTTTGTAAATAAATCAACATGACACAAAATTATACTTTATTGCACACACCCAAAATTAGGTACGTGCCTCTATACACCTGTGGCACAGTAGTGTCACAGCCCAGATGGTATTGGCAGGGAGAGTGACAGACACAGAAGGCTGCAAGTTTAATGCGCTAATTCTCAGTTTAATAAACAAATAACACACTTGACAAAATAAATGTCACAAGGGCCAAAACAAAAGGGTTTACAAAAACTCACGCATGTAAACATACAAAGATGGAACAGCACAGCACGGAACACAAACACGCACCTTCACCATTACCATCACTACATGAACACCTATTTTATACACCTGTGGCTGCCAAATTCCCATGTGTTTTGACTGGGAGAAATGTAACCCCCTCCCTGTCAACCCAACACTCCCCATACAAACATACACTGGCAGGGCTTCCAACCTTCCACAGTGCCACAACCCTCTAGTTGCTATATTTTTGTGAAGATGATGAAATGCCTCTGTTGCTGAAATGTAACCACTTTACAATTTGCAAGACACCAGTATCCACAATACCTGTGCTTGTACATTTTGCAGAATATTTGGGTCTTCTTGTACCATAAGTGGAAACTAAGGCAGCCCATATCTTAAAAAACCTCTCCAATAAACAAAGTAACAATAATGACATCATGCACTGACATTGTGTAACTCAGCGGATGCTTGCTACCATTTGTGGTTGCATGGCAACCCATGTGCGTGCACATAACTTAAAAGACATAGCAGAGAACAAAACAGTTTTGGCCTGTGAGATCAGTTTCCTTGGATATGAGTTCAGCCAAAGTTAAAAAGACACAAGGTGTTTTTGAAGTAGATTATAACCCCCTGTTGCGACTCCAGGCTGTATAATCCTTAATGCAAAATGAAGTCGCTTGGACTGCCAAAGATTTATTAACACAGCTGAGCCATGGCTGCGGGGAGTTCAATTGGTATGGGAAACTTTGCAATTAGGCCGTATTTGCCCTTAACTTTTCATCAATTTCCAGATGTCTTAAGCATATAACCTACCCTTAGTTTGTGCAACCCTAACAAATGCTTATAGACGTTTGTCATTTTGGCACACCAATGGTATCACAACAGTATAAACCACACTAGTTGCATCCATATAAATGTACCGTTACTCGACTCTCAGTCATCTCATACTACCTCGTTGTTCCTTTAAGGTCCACCTGTTCTATTCCTGGAGTCTGTCTTACTATAGGGTTTTATTTGCTGCATCTCTTTGCAAACAACTTCTTCTAAATTTCTATTCAGTTTGGCTTTCTTGCACAAAAAGGCTGGCGCACAGCTTTTATAGACAAGTGTACACCAGTAATCCACTGTGGTAGCATATGAATATACTGCAGTATCAGCACTTTGCACTGTGTTGTCACTGCTGGTAATGCTTGGTCTACTAAAAGTTCTGCTAAGGTTTTTCCAAAGTTGTACTATAATAGCAAACTATCATGATACACTCATTCTTGGCAAACAGACATGTTGCACATAGTCACTTGACTAAGGCCCTGTCCACATTATGCCCTTAGATCCCATTAGTTGTCTTAAAAATGCTAAATACAGCTAGAGTCTACACTACGCAGCATTTAATACCGTACTCGACAACCGGACTTGAGACCACCTCAGGGAGTAGTCTCGAGTCTGATTATAAATCAGGTAGTGTGGTTTGTCAGAAGTGTGGATGATGTAATACCCAACTACATTTTTTTATGCATCCTCCAATATCCCCAAATGCTTTCTGGTATGTTTTGGCTTGTGCGCATTACAAATGCAGTACTCAGAACAGTAGGAGTTGAGAATGACTATCAATTCTGCTGTACCTTATACAATTTCTGAGGCTTGTTGTAAAATGGTGAATTATGGAGCGATGTGATCAGATGCTGAAATCAAGGCACATTTGCAAGGCTGTAAACAGACCGTGCATGGTGGGATACTATGATATTAAGTTCCACAGTCCATTGCGCTGCTAGGAACTGTAACCAAACTATTTAATAGTGTTTGTACTAGAGGTCAGCATGGGTAGAAAATCCAGAAACGGGTGCCCGCTGTGAAAAAATACCCGGGTATATTGATATCCTGTCAGTTCTCTTTATTACGCCGGCCAGAGACCTGTCCTTACAGTTGTATTGTCATATGTTCTACATTTTCTTTGAATTCACAAATTAATATATCGAAACCTGGGTAGCATCAGGTAATTTAAAACCAATGCTTGAAATGGGGCGGTACTCACCGATCCAGAGTACCGCCACTTCTCAATTTCAAATATTTGAGGAGCACTGGCGCTTATTATTGACTATTTTCCCATTTTCTTTTCCAAACTGTCAGCTGCATTGATGTTACTTTCTAGTTGTTACTTTGTTGTCCCAGCAGCAGCTGCAAGATTTATGTCACAGTAGAGCATAGATTGCGACTCCCAGAAGGCATTACAAAACAACTAAAACTCCCTTTGTATATTGCAAAACAACTGCAACTACCAGAGTGTATTGCAAAACAGAGCGGAGGAATTTATTTTGAATGGTCTAGGTCAAGTCACGATTAGATGCAGTACTAATTAGACGAGATGAGTTGGGTAGGGAGAGAGGGAAAGAGCGACAGCTGGACAGGATGTCTGAGAGAGAAATGGACAGGGAGACAGACACAGAGATGGAAAGGGAGACAGAGATCTGGGTAGGGAGCCTGAGAGTTACTATGAGTACTGCCACTCTTCTTCAGACTACTGTGCTTTAGTGTGGACGATTTGAGCTGGATTAATTCAAACATTTTTGAGTACGATTCTCAAGATATAGTGTGGACAGGGCCTAAGTTACATCATTTACCTTAGGCTGCAGCTCAACAAGTTAGGACAGATGATTTTTTTTTTTTTGTTAACCAACAGTGTTTTGAAACTAGCCTGGTAGTTCAATGTATTTTTTAATTTTTTTTAATAATTTTTATTTTTATTATTTTAAAAAGAGAACCCATTCTGTAGTTCATGGGAGTTCTTGAGGACAGCAGTACCACACTAACAAAACACACTAATAAAGAACAATACAAAACAAAAGGCTTAACTCAGAGAGACATAACATTACAGACAGGACCATCTTGCAATATTGTTAGTAATACAAAATGCACCCTTCATTTTAAAACGCACATAGAATAAATACTGTAGAAATACAGTATATTTAAAAAAAAATTGACAAATGCTTTTACAAGAAGTCTTTTTAAATTGAATAATTAATTTTTCATTGGAAATGACATGCAAATGCTTCTGAATAATAATAATATTCATACTGTAATTACTGAAAATTGAGAATGTAGACCCTGTTCACTAAACCTAATGACTTTGTAGAATAAAATGTGTTCATGTAAGTGTTTCCTAGTATGCCCCATTGTTGTTAATTCTTTTTAGGGACAATGCCCTTATTAAAACTCTAAGAAAAAAAAAAAAGAATACCTTGTAATCTTTGATTTACTTTCTTAAAATGCAGATTTATTTGCTGTTAGGTTTATAGACATGTAATGCTATCAGGCAGCAAGCAATAATCTGATGCCTCATCATAGACCTAGACTTTAAAGGTTTTCAGGAGAAACGGGCAATATCTAAATACTGGCCTGCAGCTGGACTGTACTGCAGAGCAGACCTCTCAGTATGACATCTATGACTTTTTTTTAAAGAAAGAACTAGAAAAATACTGATGCCTCATAGCATGCTGAACCTAATTCAGGCTGCTGAAATGGAGTGGAGTATCGTGATGCAATTTATTTTTGGATATCTCTATGAAGTGTTTGTGGCAAATTGCCAAGGAGACAGTTTTCTATGAAAATACACACTTAAAAAACAGATGGCTTCTGAAGTGGATTTATGGAACCAGAATGTGCAGGTTAGTAGAATACTTAGTTTTTCTGTGGACTGGTGTTTGGTGTTTGACTTAACAATGCAACATGTCATAGTTAATATCTTGTTAAATGTAAGGTGTTGAGAAATTGATGTAAGTATAATTGGTAATTGGTTGAAATGTTTGGCTGACATCCCTAACCTCCCTCCCAGGGTGAACAGTGAATAACACTCAAAAGATATCAAACTTTACCATACTGCTTGTGAAGCAGTTTACCACTTAAGATGCTACCACATAAGATGAGACAAAAAAGCAGCTGGCTGTTTGGGTAACAAAGTAAAACAGACATTTAGAGAACAGTTTTTGTATAACAAATAACAAAAACAAAATATATATTTTTTTGTTTTGGTACAAAAAACCCTTCAGAGTGTTTAACTGTTATTTGTACAACACGTTTACCACAGACATCATGCTTGCCATAACACAACAGGGCCCCAGTATATATATATATATATATATATATATATATATATATATATATATATATATATATATATATATATATATATATATGTGGGGGTGTGGGGGTGTGTGGGTGTGAACAGGTAGATTTGCAGTGTGCTTGTGTAGATGGTGCAGTGCTCAGGAATAACACACACAAGACAGTGAAAGTTCAGTGAAACAGCTCCTTTATGTGGCTGCGTTGCGGGCTCACAACTCTTAAATAATAAGTACCTGGCTCTACACAACGATGTGTATCGCACAGGTAATACCAAGGGTAGCAGTCCCGAAATAATAAACAAACAACACGAAACACAAACATGGTCACAAGTCCAGAGAGTGCTTATTAGTGTACGAGGTGAAGTACAGTGAATGGTGAACAGTGGTGAAGTGTTGTCTGGGTATAGAGCTGGTCTTGTAGCAACAGATCCTGGTGATTAGCCGTCTAACAATAACAAACAAGTAACAATTATTAGATAGACAGAACCCAGCATGTCAACTCATGGTTCGCTTTTACTCCTTCTTGGTTCTTTTGTAAAACCATAACAAAGGAACAGATCACTTTGTCACATCCCCTTATATACCCTCAGTCATGCCCCCTTTGGTATTGCGTGCAATCACGTATCCCACAATCCACGACTGACACATCGCCTACCGTATTAAGGCGATGACTTCTGGTATTATGACTCCACCACTTCCTGGATGGCTGGCTTCTGACTGACCCTGGAATGAACTGCCAAACCATCCAGTACGGTGCACACTGTTCCTGTTATAAGCACCCTCACAGATGGGGAGGGAGATTTGTTGACCAAGATTCATTCACTTTTAGTTCTAGGTCTTTATTTACCCCTTGTACATCTTCTGTGATAGGTCTTTTATAATAAGTCAATTTGCATTTGTGTTTGCCATGAGTTGTTTAGTAGTAATTTGTGCTGAGTAATTTAAAACACTAAAACTAAATCTCATTAGTGGAGAGAAAAAAAAAAAAACATGAACAAATGCATCTCAGGAGGCCCTAAATCCATCCAGTAAATTAGGCCTTATTCACAGAGTTTTAGAACAATAAACACTCTTCAATCAAACTAGAATACAATTTAGAATATTATGTTGATTAACAAATAATATTCATGCTCTTGCTTACCATGCTGCTTAAAAGGACACTGAATTAAAAGACTGACACCCTTAAAACAAATGGAAGGGTTCGCAGTATTCCAAATGCAAACCAAATGTGTCGAGTCTCATTAACCAGATCCACTAGAAATCCCCAGAAGGGGAACCGTAACAAAAATGAAATGCAGAACAAAACAAATTGCTGGGAAAGAGCACACAGATTTAATCAATTACACACTGGTTAGGACGAAACCGCAATTGAAAGTCTGTGTAAAAACATATTATCTAAGTAAAATGATTATAAGATAATAATTATGATACTAGTACTAGCAGACATTTAAAAACTATAGCTTTCTCAGTAAAGTTTAACCAAAGAATATAATACTTATTTACATTAGAAGGATTATCACTGGTCCATTATCGTTGTGTTATAGATGTTTTTGTTCTTTGCTTATTGACAGCACAACATCTGTGCAGCATGTTGGTAGGCCCTTTACAGTTCATTATTATGAATCAATGTTGGCACTGTACAGATTGCAGGAAACAAGCAAGGTGGTTTAAACATTTACAAGCAGGTCCTAGCTAAAACCATATCTAGCATCAGTAACTTCACTGTAAATATTCATGTATAAGGCATAATGTCATCAAACCCCTGAGATGGAATTACAGCCTAACCCTAACCCTAACCTGGTAAAGACATTTTATGTTTATATTGTTTACACATGAAGTCTCATTATCTTGCAAGGGTTGGGACTGACAACTGTAAACAATAATGCTGTAAACATCTGTACTTTTATATAGATGTAAACGTTTACTGCTGATTATAGTACAGTTATTAACAGTTACACATTTCACCAGCTGTCCCACTACAAAGTCCCATTTCATTTCAATTTCGTCTTTAGTTGTTTTTCAGGAACGGTGATCATTCATTCACAAAAATAGGAAACAAGAAGATCCTAGAAGACAGACCCGAGGGACTCTCCCATTCAAGTGAGAGTGCAAAAGAGGAAAAACCTTTAATAACAATAACTTCCGAGCATCTCCCAAGACAGGAAGCAAAACATTTAGCCACGTTTTCACCAGTAATCAAGGTGGCAATAAGCTTCCTTTATATCAAACAACTGTGGTGAGACAATGCTTTCCATTGGTTAAAGCTGCATTCAGATTTTGATATAGCTATAGTAAAAACTGCATTTGCTGTAGTCTGGTTTAACTGTCCCCATATTTTGTATCAATATTGTTACAAGACAAGGTGTTGTTTGTATAATGATGTTTCTATTTTATGTGTTGCTATGCTTTGTCTGTGAATTTTCTTTTCTTCTATTTGAATTTTGTAAGTTTCAGTCTAAAGGCAACCCCGTGGAATGTTATTGATAAGGACACATTCCTTATTTGGGTCTGGTATACGGAGGTTGTCAGTGTCTTGTACTCTTCCTATGTCTTGTAACCTCTTGTAGTAAAATATCTTACTAGCGGGGTATTTGTGTGTATATTAGAAGGATCAAGAAAAGGCATGAAAGGGTACCAAGCTGGTCTGGAAAACAGTTACAGAAAGAAAGAATTGTTGAAGAATGATGTAACCACAGGCTATAAAAAATCTTTTTATGGAGACCTTTGTTAGATGTTCCCTTGTCTCTGAAATGGGCAAATATGCACATTAAAGCCTGTGTCATGTATTGCATGCTGACACTGAAGTTTAATAAAGCATTTGTATTAAACTGACTAATTGTTCTATGAATGATTCATTCTGAATTAATCCACAAGATAAGACTCACTCCAGTGAGCTATTTAACAATACAAATGAATCACAGAAGCAGCTTGAATGGTAGAATCAGCTGTTTAAATGGTCATTCAGGGTTCACTATAGTTTTAGAACCCGAAGGAGACAATTCAAATAACCTTTTCAACTAAGGAATAACCTTGTCAGGCATTTCACATTTACGCCATAATGATAAAAGGGAACAGGCACTGCAAGTTAAACTGTGTTGCACACTGGTCCTGATATGGTACAAATGGACTTCAGTGAATTGCGAGTGTGTTTTCGTTAATATTATTGTGATACCATGGGTGTGCAAAATTTTTTACTTAAGTGTGAATCCTTTTTAATCAATTGGTTAGCCACTCAGCAGGCCATACTGTGTTTTCTTGTATCTTGGTTGCAATTAACTGGTCAAGTGACAGCACTAAACAGGCTTATATTGTATCTTGAGAAGAATACACCAACAAAGCATGTTCCATTGGCTCACTCTGCAGAAGAATGGTAGTAATTGGAGCTCCCTCTTCCCAGATTTATGTTGCTGAACCTCCAAGCCAGCTGCTGCCTGTCCACTAACTCCCTCTTCCCTCGCAGCCAGCTGTCCAGGTCCTCAGTGTTCAGGAAAGCCAGACCCAGCCTCTCTTGTGAGGCCTGCCAGGGAGGCCTCTTGCTTCGCTTCTTGGGCTCCTGTGGGGTGTGGCAGTGCTGGGTCCTCCTGGAGCAGTTACAGCACAAGCACTGGGGTGTAGGGACCCTCAACTAGTCTATTACGGAAGTAGCTGGTCTTGGGGCTTCACTGCTCTAACAATAAAAAGTAAACAAAGTGTTACGAAATGGTCTGGAAAAACCAAGCTCTCTAAAAAGGTCCAACTGCACAATAACACTGGACCGGTCTCATTATCTGAGTCTCGCTAATGTAGTTTAATACACAGACTGCTAAGAAAAATCTTCACCTGGCATATCATGTGACAAGTCTCGTAGCAAGTGGGTCATGCAATTGCAACAAATCAGACAAACCTGGACAAGACACATCTGTTTCCACTGTTTCCAGTTCTAGGTGCTACACATTTACATGTATATAGACAATCTCATCAGATTCAAGCTACCTGTTCGAGATTCCATTCCCAAATCTATGTCATGTTGAGCTGGAATCGGTGCATAGATTCAGAAGCAATGATTCATTCCAGCCCAGTTGTTTTCAGATTCAAATCAATCAATTACAAAATGAACAATTCCTTGTGATTGTAGTCTTATTTATTTTGCCTATGAAAGTAATTCTCTAATTTCGTGTATATTTTATAGGCTATTCTATAAGCATGGTTTATACAAATCTACTGCTAGGATTTATTCTAAGTAAATACACTGGTATTATAACAGCATCCCAATTATATTTTTTATATTAGATGTGGTATGTTTTTGAAATGCACAAGAACACATAAAAGCCTTAATTGGCATTTCATACAATAATTTAAAACTTTTGTACGTGTTCTTTGTATTTTTCGGAATTAACCGTAAATAAAATTTTATATAATATATATATATATATATATATATATATAGGATATATATAATATATATATATATATATTATGTTTTTATATGTTTCACAATATCATTATTTACAACAGGAATTTGCTTTATGTAAATATTTACTATAATCCGACACAAAGCATCTACTGCTTTCAGCTATGAGCACAGTAACATTTTAAGGTTCAGTTCACTGAGCAAAAAGTTACTGAAATGAAACTTAGCATGTAGCAAAAGTACATGAGCAAGATGGTAACCATACTTTCCCTTGATCTGCTGTTGCTAAGCCACAGAATATTTATTTGACATATCTATGAACTGGTTAAGTGACTTTTTAATACATTTGATAGAACGTTTTTTTTAAAGACTAGCACATATTCCATTAAATCTTAATTAACCCTTGCAAAAGGTCTGTACCTACATCTGTCCGTATATGTTACATTTAAAATAGAGAAAACATTGTGATGAAACTTGGAAAAACTTGGACTATTTATGGAGAGTATCAGCCTTCTGGGTAAAGAGTAAGATGTCTGGCAATCATTTTTACATAAATACTGTTGCCAAGGGTTATGGTAAAGTACTGTATTTACAGCTGTAGCAGGGGTGTATGTTACTGCCATACATGTTTTTTTATGTCATAACAATGGTGTTTAAACTATGTGTGTGTAAGTGAAGAGTATCAGTTTTACGGTTCTGCAATACAATACAGGAAATTCATACTGTTTTACACTGAGAAAGGACCACATAGTCAAATAGACAACAACCCCCATAGAAAAGTAGGTTTGCAAGGTTGTTTTCTAGTTACTTATGCTTTTGCCATACTTTTACCATACCTTGACCAGATATTTAACTAAGCTTTCATTGTGCTTTTGCCATGGTACACATTAGTCAACTTAATATTATAATGGGATATCCTTTGTCTTATAATATTGTGGCCTTGCCTAACCTTTGCCTTAGGAAATCCATGGTCTTGCTTAGTCGCAGACCTGACATTGGCCCAGCTTCTGCTCACTCTAGGAGTCTCGCAGTCTTTGTAGCCACACTTCGAACTGGGGTAACTGCTCTCTCTGTCTTGCTGTCTGTTGAGGCTCCAACAGGCCTTGCAAGTGCATGTTTGCCTCTGACCCTCTCTCTCAGTGTGACATCTTGGTATTGGGCTAGGCCATGTATCTCTGGAGAACTCGTGTGCAGTTCCTCCTAGAAATGATCTCAACCCACTTCTGGGCCTCAATATTCTTCTTGGTCCTCCTTGCTAGCTGATTCCTTTGTCTTCCATGGCCATTGCTTTCATTTCTCCTAAAACTGGCTTCCACGGGCATATGCTGGTGCCCTTGCCAGACAAAGCACTCTCCATCACAGTTTCCTGCATGCTCTGCTTTAAAGCAGGCTACACTGTTTGGTTTACAAGGATTTTGGTTCAGTGGGTAAGGCTGACATAGGGAGTTCAGCTTCCTTTGGGGGAACTCTTCATATTTCTCAATAGAGGTGGAACATCTCTTCAGGTCTTTGCTATCCACCTGATGCTACTCCAGCAGAGAAGCATCACACTTTTCTGTGGTCACACTGTCCTCACCACAATGAGGACATTCACAGTAGGGCTGGGTATGTTCTTTGAGCTTATCTTCTGGAGTCTGGTTGCACATGGTTGCTGGACCACAGGTAGAGGGCCTACAGGACTCTGTAGAATGGGTTTGGCCTAATCTCGGACTGTGAGGTACCAATAGAGGGCTGACCTCTTTCCAAGACTTAGTAGGTTTTTACCACCTTTACCACCTCTTTCTCGACGTCATATTCTTACTGGAGGAGGTGCTGAATCTTTTGGATATTTGTCCTTCCTTGCTGGGTTGGGGCAATTGATCAGGCACCTTTCTTATCACCAGATAGTTCTGTATGTATTTAGACAGGTCTGAAGGTGAGATATTACAGTGAAAGACAAATTAGTTGATCATCTACTAAACCTTTTATGATTCTGAATATACGCCATGGAACATTATCTTTACTTTAAGTATGTTAATAATACAAGTACTTAAATATTGTAGGTATATTTTATGAATTGCTTGTCTTCCTGTGATGCAACATAGTATACACATTCTATAATGTAAGTCATCAAAATCTAACTCATAGGTGAGTACTTATCACAATGTGCTCATATAGCGTTTATTTGATTGGCTTTTCTACTACTCTAGAACTATTTAAAAACAGATGTTTAGAGATGTGAACAGGGAGTCTGTGCGACAGCGATGTAGTAAACAAAGCTGGAAGTAATCTGACTGCATGCAGCAAATTAAATACCAGAAAGACACCAAACCCAGAGATTACCCTCCACTACCACAGAATTTTTACACACACACACACACATTATATATATATATATATATATAGATCTATATATATATATTATATATATATATATATATAATTATATATATATATATAGATAAGAAAAAAACCGTCAAATGGTCTGTGTATCAGACTGCATTGTCAAGGTAACGACCTTTAGCTTGGAAAAAGAAAATATTAAACTTCTTCCCAAGAAGAAGACCTTCTACCGTTTTATGGCAAAATGCTTTATTAGAATACCCTCCGGAATTAGGTAATCCACCACTTTTTCCGACTATCTACTATATGATATATATATATATATATATATATATATATATATATATATATATATATATATATATATATATATATATTTAAAATGAATAATACATTAAAAAAAAAAACATTTTTTTCATGTACACAAAAGGTTTAAATTATTATTTCAGTAGTTTTAGCTGTGTAGAATGAAAAGTAAACACAATTACAGTACTGTACTGTACAGTAATACCTTTCAAACACACATCTACCAACATCTCAAATCTCTCTCTGCCACGGTATTAATATCATCTGGGTCTGTTTTCCAGTCCTCATCACCTTCGTTAAACATTACTGTCTTCAATTTAATTTCTCAGACTGAAAGCTTGTAAAAAGGATTTTAAAAAATAGGCAAGCAATTGCTGTTTTCGTAGTTGTAAACTATGAGGCAACACGCCCCTAATAAACGAAATATTAAAATTCTACAAATTGTGACTTTATCATTCAACTGTAACACTACTCAAATACCACGGTTTGTTGAGATTTTGAACACATTCATTTTCATATGGAAAACACGCCGGACGTTTAAACGGGGCAATAGCAGTTTTTTTTTTTTTTTTTTTTTTTTTTTTTTTAATGCATTTGCTTTCGAGACAAAAGCTTTCCCTTGGTGTGAATTGGTAAAACACACTGGTAAAACAAAACATTTACAACAACGTGTCACTTAATAATAATTTGAATAATAAAATAAATAAACACAACCAGACAAAAGCCATTTCCGTACCGGTAAGTACCTGTTTACACCCACATGCTGAAAAAGCAGGCGTGACTATTCACCCTCTCCCACACTTGTACCATATACTTAAAAACGTGTTTTCTCATGTTATGCTTTCCTTCGAGCCAAATACCCTGAAAGTGTAATAGCTTCATAACTGCGCATGCCTGCAGCTTGCAGGTGTCTGCTTTAGAAGGAACCGACAATTATTAACTAGTCTGCCCATATTGGACATGCGATTTTTAAAAATGATTATGTAATGCTTCTTGGCAGAAATTCAATGCCAACCTTTACTTTGAAGGTATGTGTAGAATTATTCATTTAAAACGTATTTTCCCTGAAATAAAAAAAAGAAGTTATATGCAACCGAATGCATGGGTGATGATAATTGTGATAATTACTTTTTTTTATTTTACTATTAAAATGAACAAACTTTTAAATTATTTAAATTTGATATCTGTAACACCTTACCTTTTGAACATGATCCAATTACAGTATGCAGTACATATATAAAATATAGTCTTTTGTATCATTAAAAATAGATAAAGTAATGCATGTTTTCTGTAAAAAAAAAAATTTATAACCTGTTTATCATCGATTTGGAATGCTTCAGGTAAATTATAATGGTAACAAGCATGTCAGCTACATCCAATCCAATCACAACTGTTAGGCCAACTACAAAATTAGAGATATCAGATACGTGAAAATAATGTTCTATTCATACATTTGAATAAGCACTTCTCTAGATGCATGTAAAAGATATACGTATGGCACACTGTCAGACAGTTGTAGTGACAGCCTCCGCATACGCCTACATTATACACTAAATCACTTGTACTAAACTGAAGTGCTAACGATATAAAAAGTAGAACGATATGGTCAGTTCATATCAGTGTGAGCAAAGCTCTGCTTAATTGTATTGCTTGTTCGCTGTTAGGTAGTTTAAAAAGAATAGGCAATACTTTAGTACAGCAGGACTTTGCAGCAGGTGCTTCCTTCTTTATCTTCATTTTGAACCTCTACCGAAATAACCCTGAACAGTTTTGTGCACATTATGATATTCACCCTGTGTTCAGAAAACATAACAAGAATGCACTTATCTGACTGTATTTGATGCCAATAATCCTTGCTCAATGTGAAGACTCCCATATCTTGGTGAGCAATGCCATACACCAGAAATGATCTGACAATGTGGCTTTTTGCAGCTGCACAAGTTGACCAGCAAGAATGCATTTTTTCATTTTCTTTTTGCTCTACATCTGCTGAGGCAATAATGATGGGTCTGTATTTACGGTACCATATTCTGCCTGCCACACATATACTCACAAGTCATTCATAAATAAGCTGTGTTGATAGTATCATATCATTTCAAACTTGCTAGTCAAATCTTTTTATTTATTTATTTGTTTTATTTTTTCTAACATGTCAGTTATTTAGAAATTTCCAAAAACAAATGGAACAACTTACTTTTATAAAAACAAAAAAAAAGTGAACAAACTGGATTTCTCATCAGTGTCTGTTGATTACATTTGATCTTGTATCTTTAACTCCACTAAAAGTCTGTTCTAACTGAAGTGCATTTAAACAAAATAGCATGATTTAGCTTAAGTGTTGACTGGGAATCGTACTTCTGAATACAGTATACACTGGTGCTGGATTATTATTATTTTTTAAATAAACACCTGCCATCTGTTCACACACTTTTGTGCCGATAGGCTTTTTTCAGGTGACTGATTAATTTGTTCTGCTTATCTCTAGTCGTGAAACCCTATTGACTGTTCTATGTCAACATTTTTTGTTATTATGTAAGTGTGGTTCAAGCAAATGTAGTAATGAATCAAAATTATCACACTGCCCCGCCCAGAAAATGGGTCTGCAAATGGGCGAAGCCATAACAGTGGAGCAATTCTGCCATGTGATCTTCACCAAAACCCAGGTATAGATACGACGCCACAACCCCGCCACCCTGGAAGCAGCAATAAAGCTGGCGGAGGATTTCGAGGACTCGTTGGTCTCAGGCCATATCAACCTCGACACAGCTCCCGTCCACCGGAGCAGCTGCACACCACCTCCCCTCTCTGCTCCACCTACAACACCAAGACTGAGACCTCTTAGAGGTTAAGGTTGGCTCCCAGCAGGGGTAAAGTTGCTACCCCGGCCTCGTTGCCATACCAGCAACGAGACATTAAATTAACCAGTGTTCCCTCATCCTCCCCTATCTTTTTTAGATGCAACCAGCAGGGGCACCAGGCCAGGTCATGCTCATCCGCAATGGAGTGTGACGTGGCAGCATGCAGTTGGGCATCTGGAGTGGGTAAGCACAGGGAAAATGGTCAGGAGGTGCCTTGTATTGTGAATGCATTTTTAGGCAAGGTGACAACCCACGCATTAGTGGACACCAGGTTTGAGCAGATCTTGATTAAAGCAGCTCTCTTGAACGGTGTGTCGTGCCAGCCACGAGGCCAGGTGCGATCTCCTGAGTCCATGGAGATATGGCGACATATTCCACCCTAAAAGTATATTTATCGGTAGGACAGGTAAAATGCCACCTAGCAGTTGAGGTGGTGGAAAGAATACCACACCCGATATTTCTGGGTCAAGACTGGCCAAACTATAAAGAACTGGTTAAATTAATGGCAGTCTCAACCACACATGTGAACATGGCAGAAAAAAAAGAAAAGGAACGAATTGGTGAAATGTTTCCTTTTCAAGCTGAAATGTTTTCCCCCATTTTCTGTCCTAGAAAAACTAATAAAGAGAGATGGACTACAAAATGGGAGGGTGCATCATTAAGACAAGGCTGGGGTCTGGTGGGAGAACACTTGGGTAGTAACAAATACCAGTCAAAAGTAGTCGGAATGCAGTGTGACTGAGAGGGCGAGGTTACTGAGCCATCTAGGGCAGATGCTTCTCCCATCCCTCTCAATATACCGGACATGTGGTACTCAAGCGTGGACATAGTGTAGGGCCAACATAATGACCCGTCACTAGTGCACACTTGGGGGCAGGTCCGGTCTATTAAAGGTAATTATGTTGATGGCACTAGTATATCCACACTTCAGTATCAAGGGGCAATTACTGTATAGGGTAAACCTAGCTGCAGGCACAGGACAGCCTGTAACACAATTATTGGTTCTCCCATCTTGTCAGCCCGAGGCTATGAGGCTGGTGCATGATATTCCTTTTGCGGGGCACCTCGGAGCTGACAAGACAAGGGAGTGGATATTCGCTTGATTCTATTGGGTAGGTCTACATACTGATGTGTCGAAATATGTAGCCACATGCCCAGACTGCCAACGAATAGTGTCAGGTTGAGTGCGCCCCGCCCTTTTGGTTCCACCACCGATTATCTCCACTCCTTTTGAATGCATTGCAATGGACATAGTGGGCCCTTTGCTACCTTCTGTCTCCGGGTATATGCATATATTAGTAGTGGTAGATTATGCAATGCGATACCCAGAGGCAGTTCCACTGAGGTCCACTAGTGCTGCTGCGATAGCAACAGAATTAGTGCAGATTATGGCTAGAGTAGGGATCCTCAAGGAGATGTTGACTGATCATGGGACCAACTTTCTGTCTAACACGCTACAGCAGGTGGATAAAATATTAAAAAATGTTCCATCAGGACATCAGCTATCATCCACAGATGGACAGTTTGGTGGAACGCTTTAATCAGACCCTGAAGTCGATGCTGAGACGGTTAATAACGCAAGAGCAGAAACATTGGGCATTGCTTTTTCCCTACCTCCTTTTTGCAGTGAGGGAGGTGTTGCAGAGTTCGACAGGGTCCCCCCCCCAAGAGCTCTTGTATGATCGACAGCCTCACGGCATCCTCGATCTGTTGAGAGAGGGGTGGAAGGAGCACAAAAGCTCATCCAAAAATGTAGTGAAGCATGTGCTCCTACTAAGAGATTGCCTGGATCTGGTCACTTGTTTGGCCCAGGACAACCTCAAATCGGCTCAGTACCTACAACAGCAGCATTACAATAAAAATGCGCTAATTTGAACCTTTAGACCAGGAGACAAGGTAATGCTAGTGCTTCCCGCCTCAGATTTGAAATTATGTGCTAAATGGCAGGGGCCATGTGAAGTGATTTGGGCTAAAGGAAAGGTGAATTATGAAATTAGACAGCCTGATCGTCGTAATGAATGTGAAGTTTATCATGCAAATTTATTAAAGCCCTGACAGGCAAGGGCGGCCTTATTTATAGTCCCAGGCAATATAGAGGATGATTTAGGTCCCTGTCCAGAGACCCCTTTCACTAAAAGCATTTTGATGGGGGAACAATTGGTTCCAGATCAGCAAAGGGAGCTGCTTAAGCTTATTGAGGAGTTCAGTGATGTTTTTTCCTACTTGCCTGGCAGAACTAACTTAGTTGAATATGACATTATCTCTCCACCAGGGGTCAAGGTATGAGACAGACCTTACCGGATACCAGAAAGTCGACGAAGTGGTATTTGTAAAGAGGTATGGGACATGCTTGAACTTGGGGTGATTGAACCTTCTAGGAGTGAGTGGTTCAATCGTCATAGTGGCCAAGAAAGATGGCACCAATCGCTTCTGTGTAGACTTCTGGAAGGTAAATGCTGTTGCCAAGTTCGATGAGTACCCTATGCCTCGGATCGACAAACTTTTAGAAAGACTGGGAAAGGCGAAGTTTATCTTGACTCTGGACTTGACAGAGGGATACTGGCAGATCCCCTTCTAGAGAGAAAAATGCATTTTCAACAGCAGAAGTTCTGTTTCATTTCAAAACCATGCTGCTTGGGCTACATGGTGAGCCCACTGCCTTTCAGAGACTGATGGACCAGGTTTTATGCCACATCGTGAATATATGGCAGCGTATATTAATGATGTGGTTACAGCGCCACCTAGCGAGAGCATTTGGATAGGATTACAGCCGTCCTTCAGTCTGTAAGGGCAGCCCAGCTAACAGCCAACTTGAGAAAATGTCTGTTTACCAAAACAGAGACTCAATATTTGGGATTTTTAATGGGAAATGGAAGTGCGAGACTTGTGGTCACCAAAATCCAGGCTTGAGTTGATGCAATGATCCCCAAAACCAAGACTCAGGTGAGATCACTACTGGGAGTATTCGATTATTACCGCTGTTTTATCCTCGAGTATGCCACAGTTGTTTACCCTTTAGTCGAACTCAACAAAAAGAGTGCTCCAAATTTGATTAAATGGTCAGCTGAATGTCATGGGGTGTTTGATACTATTAAGCGTAAACTTTGCCAGGCCCCCACTTTTATCACACCGGATTTCTCCAAGAGATTCATCTTCCACACCAATGCGTTGGACGTGGGTTTGGGTGCAGTCTGGTGTCAAAAGGTAGACGGAGTAGAACACCTGATATTGTATCACAGCAAAAAGATGCTACCTTGGGAGCGCAACTGCTCCGTAGTCGAAAAGGAGTGTCTGGACATCAAATGGGCTATTTGCTCTTTACGATACTACCTGCTGCAGCATTCATTTGATCTTGTCAGAGACCACGCCCTACTCATGTGATCAAGCACAATGAAGGATAGCACCTATACCTTCACACAATCAACCACTTTGCCACACACACATACTAGAAGTAAATAGAAGTTGGGCAAAGCAGTTAAAACATAAAAAAACATAACCTAGCATGGAAGAGGCTAGGTTAAATTTGAAACTACCGTGGTTATCTATTAAGGCTTGGTATATTTTTTTTCATTGACAACCATCATCCCCATAATGAAAATCACCAATAATTTAACAGATGATACTATCAGAGGATCTATAGCCAAAATGTTACTTGTCCATCAGCCAGTTCTAGTAACCTATGCTACGTGTCAAGTGACATGCAACTTGCTGTTTAGATAACAAGCGTGTTTTGATCATATTGAATAATTTCTCCTTTGCCTGCCCAGACGGGCACAGTATAGGCAAAACAAACAACAGTATATTGATTTACTAGATTGGTGATTTGAATACTTTTTCTTGAGTCATAGAGCTATTGGAAGATAATATTTTGAAACAAATGTAAATTAGTTTTTATCATACAAAACAAAGCATTTTAAAATTGTGGAGAAAATGATTGTAAAATAATGGTACCCTTTATGTGTAAAAAAGAAATTAAAAACAAATGAAAATGTTAGAACCGTGCTGGGATGGTCAGTGGTTAACTTTTTTAAACTTTTTTTAGTTTTAGGACTAACATGTTGTGAAACAGTACAAATTGTGATTCATTCTTTATCATAACAGATATCGTGCTTCTGTGGTAAACTAAACCGTTGTTACCCATTTTGTTATATATAGTCCCGTGGTCATCAAATGCGTACATAAAATCACGACAGTAGGACGGGTGGTTATTATTTATAAATGTGTGAGGGTGAGGGGTGCTAGTCTATTCTAAAATGCATTGGAAGTTGAAATCATCATCATCAACATTAGGCAATTTGGCGGCGTGGAGAAATTGGGCCCCTTTTTGGGGGGTGGAGTGGGAGACAGGGGGAGGAGGAAAGAAGGATTTTGGGAGATTTCCTTTGTCCTGTCCTGGATTTAAGAACCCGACTGAAGGACGGGGGAGGTAATATGGTCCAAACTCAAACGGGTTAAAGAGGAGTCTTTTTGTTTCATTTGAGCAGGGACAGTAAAAGAAGCAGTGTGCTGGATACATTCGGAGAAATTAGCTACACAGTTGGCAGCAAGAGTTATAATTTCGTTTTAAAGGTAAGTACTGATCTAATTGCTTTTACGTGCACTCTGTTTTTGAATTCGAGTATGCTTTTTATTATCCCATTTTAATATGTGGCTGGTGGACATATTTTCGCGCTTTTGGTGAGGTGCAGAAGTTGCTCTTAATAACAAGAAAGGTACATAAACAAGAAAAACTACCGAACTTTTGCTGCCCTGGCAGGAGAGCACTGTGTAGTGAGAGGGGTAAGGGAAATGTTTTACTTCACCTATTAAAGTTGAGAAAAACGTGGTTTTATACAACTATTTGAAATAGTCATGAATCAACATGGTGGGGCATTTTGAGTGCCCATGTGTTTTGTCCTTTTGTTTTATTTTTGGTACAGATTTTCTGCTGATAGTTTGAACTGGTAACCTGAAAATAAACGCTATTTCTGGAGGAATTATTTTGCGTTATTTAATGTTGTGAAATACCGCAAATAGTGTCTGGGGTATTTTTAGTGGAAAATCACTTTTTTTTTCGTAGAAACGAAATAGATGACTTCTATAATTTTTTTTTCTTTCGTGTTTTCATTATTCAAAGTAACATGACAGAAGAGAAGTTGGTAACTATTTGTATTGCGTGGCATAAATTAATATTAAATAGATATACAATTGCATCTTACTTTAATACTAAATTAATATTTAAGATATGCAATTGCATATTAAATTTACGTTCAGTTATTCCTTGTTGCTTTCCGTTAACGTTTAAGTCGGATTAACTGTGTTTACAATAAGGACATGTAAAAAATGGGAAATGATTACATATTTTCAGTGGTAACAACGTAATATTAATAAATGGATATCCAAATGATATGCAAATTACATTTTCAGTCGTCATTTGGTTAACATTTAGCGAGAAACCAGCTATTGCATATTTATTAAATACATATTTAAATTAATATTATTAATTTATTAATTAAATATGCAATTGCATATCTATTGAATATCTAGGTAATGTTAATTTAATATTATTTAATTTATTAATTAAATATGCAATTGCATATCTATTGAATATCTAGGTAATGTTAATTTATATCACGCAATATGAAGTGTTATCGCGAAGCTTGGTAGAAAAGATTGTACTAGAATTTGAGTATTAAATTGCTGTTTTGCGAAACTCGTTTTGAGATATGGTACTACAGACGTCGAGTAAATAAAACAATGTTATGTACTACCCTATTCACCATTAGAGTACTTTTTGTAGAAGAAAATAAGTTAATAATGATGATGTTTGTTCCCGATGGTCTGCGTAGCAACAATACACATTGCTTGCACTCTATTTAAGTTTTCAGTAGCCTCCCCTTTTTTTAAATTTTTTTTTAAGAACTCGCAACACCTAATCTGATACTTTTTAACACCAGAATACGTAAATCATTTTTATTGTGGGTTACTTAATTATATATATTTTTTACAAATTTTTCCTTTTATTTTAAATCGTCCATTAGGTACCGCTACTAACGCCTGTTTGCGGACAATGTGGGTTCAATTGGAAACGGTGATTCTGTAAAAGTGTATATGTGTATAATATATAATATGATATATATATATATATATAGAGATATATATATATATATATATATATATATCTATATATATATATATAAATCGTCCCTACAAAAATACATGCAGGGATATTTTAAGTGTAGGTTTTTTTAACTTTTAAATACATAGGTAATTTGTTGGTGTATCCACAATTATATTGGTCGTTTGAACCTACTGGTCCTTTCTGAAACTAGTTGAGGTTGTACTTTTATCTTCTCAATCTAGAATCCAATAAAGCCAGTTGTTTCTGGTGGGAATAAAAATTGTTAATCCACCTAAACATGTGCTGTACACTCTAAATATTTAGAGATTGATAGTCTTGCAAATATTCTTAGACACCGATTTAGGAGTATACTCCCACATCGGCACAGATCTGCTTAAATGCTTTTGTTAAATGGCTTGTCTAGTGATAATGACATGTTAATGGGAGAAGGGATGTAGAGAAATTGCTGTAACCAGCTCAAACCTTTTTAAAAAGCTGAAACTTTTGGCCTGACATCAACAGATGAATAGTACTCCCTCTCGTTTCCATATCCTAGGGCAGATCTCAAAATATACCTCTTTGGGCACAACCAACAGAGGCAAATAATCCCTGCCTTTTAGTTTAACTGAACCTGTGACAACTTCGATTTAAGCAGGGGCATTGATTGGTTGGACTGCAATTACTGCTACATTATCCCCTGACTAGGATGTATATTCCCTGTTTTACATATGTTAAATTTTGTTATCTAGAGAGCCATTAATCGGTTGATTCAGTTTTTTTGTTAGTGTAAGTGAATGGAGCATGTGGTATTAGCCTTGCGTTTTTGCATGTGCATACAGGAATGTCTACTCTGGCAAGGAGGGGTTTGAACTGTTTGATTTGAGCCATGTGGAGTTAATGTGTGGGGCTGCTTTTATTAGTTTAGAAACTTGTGTTACAGCAAACAAGCCAGTCAATATTTAATATGGGTTGGACAAATTAGATTTGAAATGGGACATGTGTTTTTTTTTTTAATTATTTTTCTTAAGAATAGCTAATATCCTGTAAAGTGAAACATTTGCAGTCCTACAGCACATTAGTGCTCAATAAAGGAGTCATATCGGTGTCCAGGGAGGGTCATCGTCAGTTTGGCAGTGTGTTTTGTCTGAGTAGTTTTCTTGTAAGCCTGTTAGACACCATCCATCTGGATCTACAAGGTTTGGACCAAAAAAATTAAATGCCCGCCATTACACTGAAGCATCTGGGGCAGACAGGAAGGCAGTGAAGTGACTTGACCAGTCAGCAAGGTGTTTACATTGTTATAGAGGGAATACCATTCCTCTACAGCTGTGGCCAGAAGTTTTGCATCGCCAAGAATTTTTGGTTTGAAAAAAAAAAATAACAATTTAGATCTTTTAACGTTGCATGGTCAAAGAAACTAAAAGATATTGCAGAAGTCTACCAGAGTATTTCATGTTGGACTTCAAAATTTCACATTTTTCAGTTTGCCAGTTTTTTGTAAGCATATGGAAAACTACAAAGCGGTATGTAATTCAATATGTTAACGTAACATCATTCTGCAGGTTTCATTTGACTTCAGAAAATCAGTTAATTCTGTAAGGTGTTGCCAGATGTTTGGCCATAGCTGTAGATCCCACCCCCCCTACAATTCCTTCATGGCCTGCCCCTGCATCAACCCTGCCTTTCAATGCTGCCTTTTGGTTTAAATGGTCTGAATTTGATTTGGCGGCAAGCAGGTTCTCAATTCTCTAACTGAACATTTGGACAGTTGATTCTCCCCAACCCCTCCTTTTTTTTTCTTGTCCTCATCTGTCTGTCTGCCTGCCCACTCTTGGTAAATAGCTGCTCCTGTTTCCTGCCAAATGTTCAGATTTCTTTCCCCTCTTGGTTTTTTCCTTCCTGTTTCTGTTTGTTTGCATGTCCATCCTTTAAGTACTGTGGTGTCTGTTCATCACACAGTCCTATTTCCTTCTCAGACTCTCGTTAATGTCTTTCATTGCACCTGTACCCACTCGTCTCCCCCTTGCTCTGAGCAAACTGTTTCTGGAGAGCCCAAATAGTTGGTAATACTTTATAAAAAGAATGCATATACCCATGTGGCAGGGCGGAGGAAAATCCCTGCACATAACTAGAGGGGGCAGGGCAAAGCCCTGCTTATAAATGCGTATTGGGTTTAAATGTGTTTTTTGGAGTTTAAAAATTAGTGTCTTTGTCTTACTGGAATGTCACCATCTCTGGATTGGTACATGTATTAATTCAGAGATGGTCACATGTTTAAAAACCTTGCAGCTTTTGCTGGATGTGGTGGAGGTATGTGAGAGCGAGACACGAAACAAAGTAAAGAGAACAATTGTGTGCTGAAAGCACCAGCACTATTTTATTTGGAGTGTGTGATGGTCAAAAGCTATATTTGCTCTCCATCCCCTTTTTTTTGATTTCGCAGGTTTGGATAATGTGCATAACCAAATAATGAAACATGGGTGTGTTAAGGAAAACGAGCCTCTAATTCCCACGCCTGTCTGGTTTTAATGTCTGCCTGGACTTGTGCATCCTTTTGTAATGAGTCCTCCAAAAGCCTCACTCCTGACAAGGATTTGAACCAAGGCCTTGTGCATCGTAACAAGAAAAACATGACCTGTGTGAACTAAGAATTGGGTAGAACTATTGTAACTTGAGCCCTTAATACAGGTGTATATGTGTATGCTGTTGAGAGCTGATGTACAATACTTAAAAGCTAACCACTTTTGAACCTTCTTGACTAAGCTGTCACCCCTGAGTTGCTAGTGTGGGAGGCACAATTGATTAACAGCATTGTGTTCTGCTTGATTTAAATGTAATTCTCTCAATGTCTCCACTACTCCCCCAGCACAGTTAATGCATTCCTTAGGAGGGTTTTGTTGTAGGATAACTTCAACAGTTTGTTAATCCTGTTTTACAGAGCACATGATTACTTTGTCAGCTCTGTAGTATCTTATCATGATGATGCTATCTCCTTTCCCCATCTGACATGTTGCAAATTTAACAAACATGTTTTCCTCCATATCGTTTCAGTTATATGCTCATCCCAACCCAATGTTTTCCTTAAATCAGGGACTCTGTTTTACAACTCCTTTTAAATGCCTTTTCTCAACTGTTAAACAAGATAGGGGATCTAAATTGGGCATTTGTGGTTCTGTGAACAGCTATGCTGACCAGTGTTGGCTAATTTTATTGGAGAAGTATACCAGTCTGTGTTTCCAATAAATTAGTACTACATTGTGCTATAAAACTGGTGCTTGTCGAAGGGGATCAGTAAACTTAAGACTACTTCACCAAGGGCTGTCATGTACTCTTAACCACCTTTTTGGGCAAGCAGAAGTCCCTCTTCTGTCCCAACCCTGGTCTATTGTGCCAGTTTTATATGAATAATACTGTAAGTTGTGTGTGAATATCGCCAGTGGAGCACCCTTATGGATAATCTTATATGAACACCATCTTGTTTCGGTTGGTGAAGTGGCTATTGGTTAGAAATGGTGATTGATTGTGGACTGCAGATTATCCTGGCTACAGTGCCCATTTTATCATTTTTTATATGTAGTGGAAAGACTCCCGAGTCATAACTTTTTGTAAAGCGAGTTAAATGCAAGCAAAGCTTTTGATGGTAAGTGGCTTTGTCCTGAGGCCAGACTTTAGGTTTATCTAGTTGGAGGCCTAAAGCAAAAGTACAGAGTACTTTATCATGTTAACAAAGTTTCAAAGTTAAATAAAGGTCTAAATCCAATGCATTTCAACACTAAAAAATTAAGCCAAAAGCAGTTGCAGCTGCATTACACAGCGAATCCTGTTGCTTCTGCAGCCTGTCCTGTGACTGAATCAGTTCTTTTTCTTGGTCATTTTAATGACCAGTTCTAAGTCAAAGTTCTCTTTTTTGAATTTGTACTTATACATGTCGTCTTTCCCTCCAGATGTGTACAATCTATAATATTTAAACGTACTAATGTGCATAAAGGCAGGTAGCTTGTACGCCCTATGAAAGTATTTAGTTTTACTGTTCTCTCAGCAATGGAGCCCTTCTGTGAGAAATGGTGTCCATGTTGAGCAGGTAATTAACAGGTCCCAGTTTATTGCCCATTTGGAGCCACCTCCTTTTAAGCTTCAGTATAGTGAATGCAAAGTGGCCAGCTTTCTTAAGTTTGCCCCGTTGTGTGTTTTTAAATTTTTTTTTTAAGGAGTCTTGTTTTGTTATGTGATTGAAGCTACTGTATAGTGTTTGTTTTCACTTCCTAAAATGTTTTCCCACACCTGCTATATTTCCAATGAGAATTAAAGTACTGTATTTTGCTGCAAATGCTGGCTACAGAAACTTGTTACAGCTTGTCTCCTGAGATTTGTGGATTAAAGAAAAATGTGCAGGGTTACTGGAATTGCAATACTTCCAGGTTGGCAGTTGGCAATTTCACCAAGTTTTTGGCTACAGTATGAGGAACATCCTTCTTTTTATTTTCAGGCACTTAAAGGAAACTACACAAACAGCAGTTGTCTTTCCCCTGCAGTTTGAATTTTTAAAATCTGTTGGAATGTAGAAATTGTGCCTTGTGTTTTCTTGCCAGCGTTGCTTGAAAGAACTTGAAAAAGCTTTGACTTGTGAGTCACCTGGGTTCACCCAATAAGGGGAAAGTGTCTTGTCGTAATTATCATTACCGTTTGCAGGGAGGTCAGGTGCTGTGGCTCCCTTTTGACATGCATGTTATATTCTCGAACTTTGGCAGTCAGGTATGACAGAATTATTGCCCTAACCTGTGTTTTTTGTGACCGTTCTCGCTATCTGTCGCTGAACCACTGTGGAGTAGCTGTAAACTTTGGCAGCATAAACTGGTTCATTGGTGGGGGCGGGAACAAAAAAAACTGTAGGTAAGGCATAAGATAAATTCTCATCGTGCAATTAACAGGATAATTTTTATATTTAATCAGTTCTCAAAGTTATTGGTAGCATATAAAAATTAGTTTTTCACAAATTAAAGGGATTCCTTGATTTACTTTTATTCTAATTTTATGCTTGTCACTCAATTCATGCAAGCCTGATTGTCTGTAGTTAAAGTGGCTTGCTACTCCAGTAACTAGTAGCTTCCTACAGTATTGTAAGGATTACTTTGCAATGTCTGAAACGTGTGGTTTTATTTTTTTTTTTTTAAATCTAATTATATATTCTACTTAATGTCATGTGTGTTTAAGAGACAGTCTAGTGCAGGGGGGTGCAAATTTTTGAAAAGCTTCTTGTCCAAAGGACAAAATGCTAGAAGAATAGTAGGATTTTGTTTTTATTTAACAGTAAACACAATCAATTGGTCATTTTAATAACCATGTTTAAGATGCAGTGGCAGCATTATTACTGCCATTAGACTTGCATGGCTCTTTTCATTTCTTTTACCTTTTTTTTTTTTCCTAAAACCAAAGTTTAAAAGACTGAGATGGTTAACTACAATTCTTAATTTACTTAAACTGTTATTGTACAGCACAGAAATAACACAGCTGCCTTAGTTTCAGGAATAAAGGCAAGTTATTACAAAAATGAAGTGTTCGACGTTGTATTGCTACATTTAAATGTTGGTGTTTCTTCAGACAGACGAGTAGGTGCCCCAGGCATGCAACCAATTTTATCATTTTGAAGATCGTCTCTTGGGTTATACTGCCATCCAGTGGCATGGTTATATCCTTTACCTTTTTTTTAAACTAGCTAGTGCAATTTCTATGAGGAATACCTGTAACAAAGCATTGGGTTTTTTCAGCTCAGATTAACACAGTTTGCCTGGGTGGTGGTGGGAGGACACAGTTTAACATACAAATGAGGAGTTAAGTTATTGTTGGTGGCTGAGCTGACCTAACGTGCTGGTCCCAGCTATGCTTTTCTCTGTAAGGGTAAAAGTAGGTGCCATGTTTCTCCTAACCTGAAATTTTGGTAACTATGTAAACAGATGAATATCCCTGAAGTCGTTATGGTCAGGATGAGGCCTTTTTTTTTTTTTTTTTTTTTTCCCCTTCGACATAATGGTACGTTTTTGTCTAGCAGGCTTGTTTTGGGGCACTGGGAAGTAAACTCTGTGAGCAGGTCAGAGGGCATTGATGTGAATGAAAAGCCTTAAGGGGGCAGGAAGGCTTGGGCTGTTTCAGGCCAGAGGATAATTTTTTTTCCCCTTTCCTGTCAAGTGTCCTTTCACAAATCCAGTGCTGCAAGTCCTCTAAACCATACAGTAGGCCTGCTTTCCATGAGGTGATTTGGATTAAAGGGCTCTATTGTAAGGGATTTAAAATAGGATGTACTGTATAGTATCAGTTTTTTGTCCAGCCACTTAATGTGTTTTCTAAACAGTAGCTTACCTGTTAAGGGTCATAAGTATTTCTGACCTACTGTTGCTCTACTCCTAGTTCTATCCATGTAGGACCACTAATCTTTGAGACTTTACCCTGTTCTAGGGTCTCGATGCGTACCGTGGTCCTGATCTACTTTTTTTTTTTATCATGTGTAATCGGATACAATGAAGCTTAAGGTACTTGTCATACCAACTAAAATGGCATCCATCATTTGAAGAAACATTTGGTGGACTAAAGTAGCTGTGGTGATGTTGGTCATATTGCAATAAAACGTGGAAGTTCAATGTGTTATATAATGCCTCTTTCCACTGTACGACCGCTCCAGGGCCATATTGAGCCCTCGCTATGCGGTTATGGGGAGCCTAGGTTGTTCCACTGCAGAGCAGAGCCGTGCTACTGACTTTGTGCACAACGAAACAGTTATTGTTAATTAACTGTTTGCCAAAAGCTGCACAGACAAATGGTGTTCAAAAATAGACAAACGGTACAGATGTATCTTGTGTTGCTATATTTTGTGAATATATTTCTTTATAATCCGCACTTGACTGATTTTTAGATCAACCTTAAAGTTCCGTTCTGCTAAGGGGGAGGGAGGGGGCCCAACGAAGGTTTTAAAAATGATTTGCCAAAGATGTCCTGTTTTTTAAGCATTTATGAGGCGGGGGGGGGGGGGCTCTGCGTGAGCGCAGAGAGCCGTAGTTGTATGTATGGTACAGCTGTATTGTTTTACTGTATTTTTTAAAGCAGTTATTTTGTGTTTACATTAATATAATAAAGGTAAAGGGTGATGTTTGGTAGAATTATGGGAGTGGGCGAGTTAAGTGTGCCGTACCCATGATTTTATACCCATTTGCTTCACATCGTCAAATTTCAGGCATAAGCGTTTTCACTTCTGATGCATGACAGTCTGCGCTTCCTCAGCGTCCCAAAGCCGTACTTCTCTTTCATCACACTCTCTGCCCTGCATGTTTGTTAGTCTTGGTGTAATGGGCAGATGCCACTTAATGATGAAAATAATTATCCCAACCCCTGGCCCGGCTTGGCTTGCAGGCAAGATCAAGGTGTCTTGGCCGGAGTTTCACTATTTGTTTCTCGCTTGGCTCGCCAAATTAGCAAGTGGAGAATCGCCCATACCCGTACCGTACTGAGCACTCACAGGTCTGATATCCCATGGAGAAGGGGTATTGGTGTCGCCTGTGGATAACAAATGGTTATTGTGGGTTAATTGAGGGGTTAGGAGTGACATTAGATTGGACAGTCATGTAATATTAAACCTCTAAGTGGGCCAAAGCATAGGGGTACACAGTTAATTGGGGTGCCAGTGAGCACAATAACACATTCCTGTACACTGCTAAACTTATTTTACTTTCTATTGTAGTGCTGAGAGCCCCCCTACAGCAGTGACACCATGAGTTGGAGCTTCTTGACACGTTTGCTGGAGGAGATCCACAACCACTCAACCTTTGTGGGAAAGATCTGGTTTACCATCCTTATAGTCTTCCGCATCGTACTGACTGCTGTCGGAGGGGAGTCCATCTACTATGATGAACAGAGCAAGTTTGTCTGCAATACGCAGCAGCCTGGTTGCGAGAACGTATGCTATGATGCATTTGCCCCACTCTCCCATGTGCGTTTCTGGATCTTCCAGATAATCTTGATCTCTACACCCTCCATCATGTACCTGGGCTTTGCCATGCATAAGATTGCAAGGAGTGCTGATGAGGACTATAATCCAAGGAGCAAGAAAAGGATGCCAGTGATCCAGAGGGGGGCGAACAGGGATTACGAGGAAGCCGAGGATAACGGTGAAGAAGATCCCATGATCTTTGAGGACATTGAGCTGGAAAAGGAGGAAAAGGTGGAAAAGAAGCAGCAGCATGACGGGAGACGGAGGATTAAGCAGGATGGGCTGATGAAGGTGTATGTTCTGCAGCTGCTAGCTCGCTCAGTCTTTGAGGTGAGCTTCCTCTTTGGCCAGTATATCCTATATGGCTTTGAAGTGATGCCTTCCTATGTCTGCAGTCGTAGCCCTTGTCCCCACACTGTGGATTGCTTTGTCTCAAGACCTACAGAAAAGACCATCTTCCTTCTCATCATGTATGTGGTGAGTGCGCTTTGTCTTGTTATGGATATCCTTGAAATGTTTCACCTGGGCATTGGTGGCATTCGGGACATCCTCAGCAAGAAACCCAAAAACCAAGCGATTAACATGGATACAAAGTCTCCAATTTCTAGGTGCCGGCCTTCAGCTCCACCAGGTTATCACACGGCCCTCAAGAAGGACACCAAGGGCAAGACGTCAAATGGCATCAAGCAAGGATACAGGGATAACCTGGCCGACTCTGGCAGGGACTCCTTTGGGGATGAGCCTTCCTCCAGGGAGCTGGAGAGTCTGCGACGGCACCTGAAGATGGCCCAGGAGCATCTAGACCTGGCTTTCCAGATGGACACCAACAGCCCATCACGCAGCAGCAGCCCAGAGTCCAATGGCACTGCAGCTGAGCAGAACCGACTGAACTTTGCGCAGGAGAAGGGGGGAGGTGCCTGCGGAAAAGGAGGCGAGTTAAGAATTTCACTGTAGTTTTATTGGCTTTTATCCATGAAGCCATGCATATGCTCCTCCTTTCATTGTATTTATCATATTAGCCAAGTATAGGACTGTTGTGTACCAGCAAGAGGAGCCCTGCATTTCCTAGAAATTGAAGACAAATTCTGAACCAATGTGATTTTATTCTGTGTAATAAGAATATCTGTGGCTTTGCTAGTAACGTCACAGATTGTCTTGTTCAATAAGTGTTTCCAAAGGTGACTGGCTAATTTTGTGTACTTACTAACTTTTTTTTTTTTTTTGTTTGTTTGCAGGAATCGTAGCCTGAATTGTTTAAATACTGGAATCCTGCATGCGAGCATTGCTGCATGTAGTCATTGGAGCCGACTACAAAAATCAGTAACTGGAATTAGTGATAGAATTGACATAGGAATCTTTTGCATATGCAGACTTGTTTGTGGGGGTTGATTTAAAGACAATTTTCAGTGTTGCTTAGACCAGTAGAGGAGAATGTTAAGAGTTGATGGGGCAGGACCCCCCGCCCCCACAAATGCACACCCAAGCTGGAATTAGTGCTTCAACAGATTTATGCCACATTTCATGATGTGGCCCATTAAAATTGTTAGAAATGTTGTGCTGAACACTGTTACACGTCATTTAATGTCTTTGTTTACATTCAAGTCATTCCAAAAAAAACCCCAAATAATCAGCGTGCCAATAATAAAGGCAGCTCTCGCTTATATTTTTATAAAAGCAGTTGTGTAAAAGTGAGGTTAACCACAAAGTACAAAATCCCTTTGCTTCTGTTCGATCAAACCCGGCCCACGATACTTCGTAGCATGGTTAGGTGAGTTTCTGTTTTGTCAAGCAATTTTGCTGTGCAAGGTGGGGTTTTTCTATTTTTTTTTTTACTTCAGATATGAACTTGAGTTGGAAGAGATGCACTTGGATAGGTACCACTGCTCTGGCTGTGGGATGGAGTTCAAGTGATTAGGAGAGGCAAGAGCCCTGCATACCTATGGAGAGAACATTGCAATTTGCTTTATAAAACAAAATTTCCAGGTAACAAGTTTTGTAACGGCAAACTTATTACCTTACTTGGAAGAGCAAAAAATAGGCTGCACAGTATACCAAATGCTTGTTTTCCCACCCCAAATGCTGTGATGGCACAAAAGCTTTTATAATGCCTTGTCCAAGTTTCAGAAACCTGGGATAACCTGGTTCTTTTTGCTTTGTTTGTTTCCTACTATTTACTTTAGTCCTGTTTCTTTTATAATCATGTTTGACATATTTTGTTTGAAAGACTGTAATGTCCTCAACTTGAATGCTGATTTATCTATAAAGACTTCTCGGTACTGGCTTTTTTTGTGCTGTAAAATTGTGTACTTCTTGACCTCTTTCTGTGAATTTATTTTTAAACTACAATTTCTCAGGATCATCCCACTGGAAGACCCTCAAGTCTTGTCACGTTTCTAGTTATTTGGAATCATAAGCAGAATATGTATTGGTTTCAATAAGACCTAAAATTGTGCATTATTAACCCCCTTTACATAATTCAAAGCAGAGTTTTTAAATAAACATGATGCAAGACTTGTATACTTTTTTTATTATTATTGCTTCTTTCACAGTAATTGTGCTTTGTTTTTTCAACCCTTCTAGTTTCAAGTTTGGTTTGCATGTGTAGTAAATTTGGTAAATATTACTCATTGGGAGTTCCAATTGTATAATGTGTGTTGATTGCATTTCATTATTTCAGCAGTCTCGTTAAGAGTTAATCATTCAGGGGTGTGTGGTCTTTGCTCAATTGTTTAACATCTCTGGGATCAAACTACTGCACTCGGAAGCATTTTATACTTGCATTATTTATACCTTTTAATTCAAAGTAAACTGTTCCACATGTTAGCCAGATCACTGTTTCCAATGTAAAGTTTTGATGGTAATACACACTTGGCTTTAAAGTGTAAAACTTTGCTAAATAACTTTCATTGGACAGTGACTTTAGAGAGATCCCCAAAAATAGACAGTGCAAACCACTTGATTTTTGTGGTCTTTCAGCCTTAACCAACTATACCAGTTTTTTGAAACCTGGTTATATAGGTCTTGTATTCAGGCAGGAAAACAAATCTGTTCTTTCCTTTTGTTTTCATAAGTTAGCAAAAAGAGAATTCTTCCATTTTTAATGCCTAAACCAATTACTGTTTCCTCTAATGAAGGAATCTGACAGAATTAAGACTGCTATAGGACTCATTTTGTGACTGTTACTTTTTTTATATGTGGTATTTTTTTTCTACATTGTTCTTGTATTTCAGAATTTAATGAAAAAATAAGTGTTTGCACTCCAGTGTGAATTGTCTCCTTTATTTCATCTACTCTGTCAAGGAGTGTTTCTCTTCTTCTTTTTTATTTTCTCACACTTCATACTGCAATTGTCGCTTCTCCTAAGGACTCCAACATTTGAATTAGACATCTTTTGGTGGTAGCTTTGAGAAATTTTTGCCAATGTCTAAACAATACTTGATTCACCAGGATAAGCCAGAGCTGGATTTTTACAGCAGTAAGGAATCACTCTAGATTTAATCAACTAGTAAAAATAAATGGTTGATTGCCAGTGCCCAAAATGCTGTAACACAATCCACCGGTGGCTTGTCCTGATGGGTACAGGCTAATCAAATGCAAGGCATCTGCTTAAGGTATATGTTAAATGGTAGCCAGGGCTTTACTGTGTCTTGCCTCCTATAGGCACCAGTTACTTATAACTGGTTTCAGTTTATATGTAGCTATCTGTTTTAATTATTTGCATATCCTAAATTAACACAAAGAAGCAAAAGATTCTGTACGTAAAATAAAAGGGAGACCAGGGATGACAGACGAGGGGAGCAGTTTAAGCTGCAGAGCATGCTGGCTATGTGATTGACATCATTTTATGTACAGTAGTTGAAGCACTACGACATTGGTCACATATTAGCTAATGGTTACTGTAAGTTACTCACTTTAGAATGATTTGTGGAAAAAAATTATTTTAATGAGCTGCATGATCCAGGTTAACAGATGACTAATAAGTGACCACTCTTGCTGCATTGAGGTGTATAGTAAACCAATCTGATCATTTAAATATACACCATGGCCTTGATCCATGCTTTTTTTTTTTTTTTTTTTTTTTTTTTTTTTTTTTTTTTTTTGTGGGGGCTTTGCATGAAAAAGGAAACACTATTTATTGTACCCAACATCTTTTAAACATTGAGACTGGTTAGCAAATGATTAGTCAGATTTATAGTATTGTGTATTTGTTTTAATGCATGTGCTTGTTAACATCCATTACATGTATATAGACATTGTCCTTATTCTTTCTTGCTAGAAGAATATATTTAAACATCTATACAGAATGAAAACAAAATGTGTTTGGGAGGGTGGCTGATAATGACGACAACATTGATTTATGAATATGAAAAAATCTAATAACTTCAGAACATTACATCCATTTCCAGCACTGTCACCCTCACCTGTTCCAATGAGCTTTGAAAAGGGCAAGTGTAGCACTGAAAAGGGATTGTTTGTATTTATTCAATACATTTTGACAGCTATGCTTTGTATTATAGATCTGGTGTATAGAGTTAAGCATGTTTGTGACAATTTAACTTTTAACACACAGTTAATGTGGTATACAGAAGTACTAATTTTGTTTTTCTACTTGAACAGTTAACACACAAAAACTAAGCTAAAAGTTGGAAACCAATTGTTTGTCGTTACAATTGGTGCAAATAAGTAAGAGCCTGGCAGAAGTGAAGATCCAGGACCAGAGTTGGAGACCCCTGCTCTACAGTGTAACCATTAACATGTGCCCCTGCACCACACTGCCCCTCGTTAAAACATGCCTCATGGAACAAATGCAGTTTATGCTCTCTCCACCAGAGGCAGTGTTACAGTGGCCAGCTGATTGGTTACACTCTGTGTCTGCTGTGCTTGGAGAGAAGACATGTTTGGGAGCCCCTTATTTGATACTTTTTTGGGGGATGTGAATAAAATGGTGTCAAACCAGACTTTAAAGAAGAAAAAGTTGTGTTGGTTAGGGTAACTAATTTCAGCCCGGCACCAAGTTGTTTGTTCCTAAGCTAATATAAGGAAGGGAAATGGATTAAACATAGGAGTAGTATTTAATACTTTTAATATTAATTTATTTTAAATCTACCCCAAAACCAAATACATTTCAAAGCTGAATTATGTTGGTGTTTCTGAACATGAAGTTTTCAGTTAGTCTAACTTTAATGCACCCAGTCTTCTGTTATAATCTACAACTATGGCCAAACGGTTTGCATCACTCTATAGCATGAACTAATTTTGCTGCTTAAAGTCAAATGAAACCTTAGTTTAAAATAAAGTTATGTTAACGTACTGAATTGCATAATGCTTTGTAGTTTTCCGTATACTTAACGAGAAACTGACAAATTGAAAAATGTGACCTTTTGAAATCTAACAAGAAATACTGTACTATTATTATAGCTTCCATTAGACACTTGCGATATCAGTTTGTAGTTTCACATGATAAATAAAAATTGTTAATTTAATTTTAGGTGATGCAAAACTTGTCCATAGCTGTAAAATCTGACATTTGGGTAAAGTACATGATTCAACTTTATAGCAATAGTGGGCATTAGAAAGTCAGGCATGGCATGTCAATAGATTTTCTACATAATGTAAAGGTAGTCCCAGATCAGTGATGGCACCCAAAGCTCCTGCTAAATACAGGAGCACTCCTCTGCAATCATATTGGGAAGTGTTTCGTACTTGAAAGAATATCCACTGTCGGAGGTTGTACGAAATTTAAGAGACTTCATGGTACCCGGCACGGGAGCACAGCACTGCTTGATCCCAAGGAAGGTGGTCATTCGTTCCCTGCTGGAGCAATTTCCATGGCAGTAGTGGAAAGTGAATGCCCTTGGATGGACGATCCAATTGTCCCAGCCCAGTTCCTCAAAGGAGATATTGAGTGCCCTGCGGTGGCAGTCATTGTATATGGGCTGCTCTTGGGATGGTCTTTGCAGGAGGTCAATGGCAGAAGGAGACCATGGAACAGAGGACCTCCTTGATCGCTCTGGGCTTTTTGGTTGCATGTGGAACTGAAGGAAGGGGGTCTTTTCGGGCTCAGAGTGGCAGCCGCAATCCAGACAACGCACTTGGAGAACGAAAGGCCCATCTGACAGAAGGGGATAGATAGGCCTCTTGATGTGGTAGACATACCACCCATCTGGAGATCTCTTTTCTGGGTGTTTTGCTGCCTCGTCTAACTGCTGGTGAGAGGTGAGAATGAAGACCGGGGCCGATGTGTTTCCTTCCTGCAGTTCTGTCACATTTCCTCCAGAGTAGAACCAGAAGTGAGCCAAGGTGACCATGTGCTCCAGTGTGTATCCAGAGGGCTGAAAGTAGTAGTTAAAGTGGCCAGCTCCCTCTGTTGGGGGGAGGTCAGAACTGAAAACACAAGTGGAATCTGAGGAAAGAAGTGATACAGGTCAGGATTGTTTGTGCAGAGGGGTGTGTGTGTTTTCTTTTTTTCCCCAATATACAAATGAATGCTATATATTACTACTTGCTTTTTTTTTTTCTGTACATTTATTTTTTGGGCTTTCATTTTGAATTGGATATATGCTTATTTGTCCTGCACTGTAGATTAATTCAAGAAGCTGGTAATAGTCCTATGTGCACCAGCAGGAGTTGTATGTTTCAGATAGGATCCCAATACAGTACCTGCTCCGCAGACTGAATCTATATCACTGTTGCAGGAACATGGACATGAATACATTTATCTATTTTGTTATTATCCTTTTTTTAAAATTATCTTTTAACAATGAACTGTATGGCACAATATGATTCTAGGTCTTATGGTGATCTTTCAAACCTGTTACCTGAATTTTGTTTTAAAAACTGAATTTGGTAAAGTGTAACAGATTGCTTTCATGCTAATACTGTGCTCCTTTCAGTAGTATGTGTTTAATAATGTCATCTTCACACTATGTTATAGCTTAAGAAAAAGTATTGAAGAAATGTAAAACAATGTGGCTTGCTGATTCCAAAGGATGGCTTATCATACTGAGAAGGTTTTAAAGGAATCCTATTTAAAGCTGATACTTTCAACATAGCATTGGAAGGAAACCCCCCTTCTTGGATAAATATAACTCAATTCAGTAACGAACACACAGTTCAGCACCGCTAATGCTGGCACTAGCCTGTTGCATTTATATACCGTGAGGTTAAAATGTCTTCTCTGGCATACCAGAATCAAACAAACTTTTAATTACTTGCACGTGAAAAAGCTTAATATCTACATGAAGACCCCGTACCTGATACCTGTATGTTGTAAGACCACAGGGACGTTCTTAACTTTATAAAAAGATCAGGATTTGAGTTTGGTTCAATTTTTACAGCCCCCAGGGGTAGCTATACCCTGTTCACACAATTAATGCATAATCATTATTTGAATGTCAATTGCATGGTTTCAATGTGTGCACATTATATAGATAAGGAGATCCTTAGCCAAGTGAGTAATTGTATGTGAAACTTACAGGGGGTGGTTTCACATCCTGATTCACACTAATTTTGGACTACCTTATCCAAGTTAAAATTAAGTTGTCTAAGATTTGGGTTAATTAGACTGTGAAATGTTAGGATAGGGTATTCCATATTCATCCACCGTTAAATGCATAAGTAAGGGTTGATTTGCTTTTAAAGTTGACAAAAACTGACTGACTTATTTAAGTTTACCCCAAATTGGTCCTAAAATAATTCACCATTGCCGTAGGTTAATATCTATAGTTCTGTAGCTAAGGTAATGTAAAAACAGTAAACTAATTCTAAAAGAAAAACAAACATTCTAACAATTTAGATAACATACACAAATTGGTGTTAAATGTTACATTGTGCAGTTTTAAACTACTGAATAATCTGTCTGAGTGTTGCATTACTTTGCTATTTCCTCGTATTCACCAGATTGAGGGGTAAAGCTAATAGGTGTACACATTTAGTAAAGCCGCTGAAAACTCATTTTCAGAGTTATGAACAACCTCCATTCCCAAGGTGTTTGTAACTGAGGTTCTACTGTATAAATATAGTATACTACTGCAGCAAAAAACAGTTCATCTTAATAGAGAGAAGGTGACAAAGTTTTGTATTCTACACAATGGAACTATTGTACTGTATACAATGTATATTAAAACTTAAGGTCTCAAAAGCAGTTGTCTATAGACTGACCAGTACTGGGGAACAGGATGACCTGTGAGGTGTCCAGCTGAGATCTTCTCTTTGTCCACGCTGACCTGCCTAATCGAGTGGAGGCTGTGTGCTGGGTAAGCCCCAGTCTGTGTCTTGGCTGGTGGTGAGGCAGTGCACTGGGTGGCTCCTCCAGTCCCAAGCTCTCCAGCAGTCGATGTTTGAACCACCCGAGTACAACACTCGTGGGGGGGTCCTCATCATTGGGTCCGCATGCTTGGGTCCACAGTGGAACACAGAGAGTCACAAGCAGCAATGGGGCAGACAGGAGCATTGTGAATAAGCTGGGCTTTTTAATGGACAACCAGGCTTCAGAGGTATTGAGGGTGATGGTCTTCCTGGTAATCAATAAACTCAATTCAGTCTTCTTTCATTGGAGGGCTCTTTAGTGATTCTTCTAGGAATGCAAGTTTACTTTGATTTGTTGTTTTAATCAAATGTGCAGGTTTGTAGGTAGCTCAGTAGATTTTTTTCATTCACTTTGATGTTCTGGGTTGAGTCGTTGCTTTACCGTGACTTCTGGTTTACAAGGCTCTGAGAAGCTGTGTTTCCAGTTCCTCAGTTAGTATACCCTGTTATCACTGCAGGCTTGTTCTGACCATGCCCCCTCCCAACATTCACATGGAGTTCACACCTTCTTGGTGACACAGCTGTCTCTGCTGTATGAATACTGTCTGCAGCCATATATTTCTTTTAATGATCTGTAGAATGTTTTCATTTTTCAGGGTTGTGTTTTTTTTTTGTGGGTTTTTTTCAGTCCAAAGAAAAAATGGTTTGCCCTGGTGTTCTTGTTATAACAATATGTCTAAGATTACAGTAGTTTCATTCAAGCACTCTTTTCAAGATTACTTTTTTTTGTAATCAAAAGTGCATTTTTTTTACAGGGCTAGGTTTGCTTTAAGGTAGATTATCAGTGAATGTAAAAAATTATTTAACAGAATTGTCAGTCTGCATCCTATGTAGGCTACTTGTGCAAAAGTTAATGTAATTTTTCCCACTTAGCATCCATTTTTTTACAGCTTAGTAAATAGAAACTGATGTGAAAGATGGCTAGGCTGGGCATTTTTAAATCCACTACACCACCTATTATGTTCTGACCATGACATTGTAGGTATAATACATGCATAAACATATTAAACAGCACAGCATTTGATCATGTAACAAATGCCTTAACTAATGGAAATACATAGTATTTGTAAGACGTTGTTTTAAATTGTCCTGTGCCATACATACTCACTGTACTAAGGGATACTTGTGTTTAAAGTAATTGTAACCAACAATATAGTTCTCTAAAACCTCTCTGCCATCCACATCTATTCATTACAAAGGGTTCAGATGTGCAGTTTTGAAAGAAACACATGTGATAGCAAACTTGTATTTTCAATTTAATGTGGTACTAGCTCATACTACACCAGGTTAAATTAATTTCTTTTTACAAGCCATGCTGCTATGTTCTTCTTTCAAAGATGCGCATTTTGAGATCTTTGTAGCTAATGAAAATTTAAAGTGGCTATGGAATTATTTTGTTTGCTACAATTACAGTGCTAAAATGGTTTGAGCCATTAGCAGAATAGTACAACAGTATGGACATTTTCAGAAGCTGTTGCAGTACTGTGTAATGGTACTATGTGCTACAATTGCCTCTGTACAGAACCATTGCACTGCTATTGAAGATCACTGACTCGGGGTAATCCTGCAGTTAATGTAATAACCAAGACCACTCCCCAGAGCAACCAATAGGGTTCTGCCACGGCTTCAGTGAACTGCCACCTGCTTATCGTCACACAACTATAGAAACCAGGAACCAGGCTTTACAAGTCACGAAGATGATTTGAGTAAGTATACAGCCTACCTATCGCTCTGTAGGTACTAAAAGAAACTAATAAAATTATTTGACAAACTATTTGTACTATAAGAATTTCTGCATATCTTGCATCTTTTATTTTTAGGGTAAGTGTTATAAGCTGACATACAGGATAACATTACGTTTTACATCAGGGGTGTGTTGCCACTGTTTGACTAATCTATAGTCAACTACCCACAGTAGCCTCTGATGCCATAACTTATTGCAGGACTACTTGTGTAATTCTAAAAAGTATACAGTGGCACCAAACATTATTTGGATAGTTGCCCTAATAGTTAAATTGTGCAAAAATAAAGCCCCCCTCTCATGCTGTAGTAGCACTATCTTATTTCCTTGCTGTAGTACACCATCAAATTTAAACATGCCTTATAAATAGCAAGGCTAATTCCGGCCTTTTCACTAGTTGTTTAATTGATTATAAATTTAATTTGACAAGCCGCCTTTAGCGCTACCCTTTTTGTTAACTTGTTGTTATGGTAACTCTCAGTAATTGCAACTTTCTCCCTAGTGGTCGTTCTTTTTTTCTCATGAAATATTTTTATGCTGGTGCCTGCTTTTCACATGTTGGCTTTTTAAAGTAACCATATCACTGTTCTCTCCCACGACAGAAGGGGAACTGAAGGAGAAATTTTTTGATGCCCAGTTTGATTAAGCAGCACTTAACCCACCCACACTTTTTAGCTTTAGATAACTGAGAAACACAATTACTGCCTAATAGGATAATCGATAATTGTTTTGTATCATAGAGACTAAACCAATCTAATAATAATCGATAACCCTTTAACTATACCTAATTAACACTGGCAGAAAAAAAAAAAAAAAAAATAATAATTTAAAAAAAAAAGTATTTTGAAGGGGAACTAACTGAATAGTTTTGTTGCAACTGCAGTTTTGCGTCTTTACTGAATAATTATGAACCCTATTGCAGGTGTCTAGGCCAGGGACTGCAATAAAACAAACTGGACCCCTGCCATGACCCAGCTTTTAAAAGTAGAAAGAGGCTTAGAAACTACTGCCTGCTACCCATGCACCTGGTTTCCCATAAGATTGCAGAACCATTTCAATGTGTTTTTTAGTTTAATATGTCTGTTTTATATTGTTAGCAAAACAACAAGGCCTGTTTTTATCTGAACTCAGCCTAGAGAGACAATCAGTTTCCAACTGCTCCCTTGGGCAAGAATCCAACCCAAAAAAGATGTGCATGTAAACATGTTTTTATAAATGTCACACATGTAATTTATCACTATAATCAATAGGAAAACCGTACTGCTTGTCCCAATATGGTTCTGCATAGGCCCTTTCTCTAACTTACTGGGTGCCTGGCAATCACAGGAATGGCAACTGAACAGAAAGGAAAGAAAGGCATGTGAACACAGGTGCAACCTTGGCACCTCCACTTGATAAGGAAATGTTTCTTTTACAATTTAGAACAATTCAAATGTTTTTCAAAAGCTGCTGCCATTTGACCTTGAAGGCCAGCATACTAAAGAGTTAGACAGTCTGGTCTGTGATAAACAAAATGTTTTGGCTTTCAGCTCAGATTTAAAATACTTTTAATGTGGTTTCAAGACACAGCATTTTTCTCAGCCCCCTGATCTAATCACACTACCACACTGTCAGCCAGTCCTAATGATAATTAAAGGGGGTGGGTTGGATAAACTATTCATAGCCATTTGTTAATCTATACTGTTCAGTATATGCTGTAGATGAGTCATGGCATTCAGCTTTTTTGCCATGCTGATTGCTCTAATTAAGAATTTTCAGCTATGGTGGTGGTGTATGTCACTGTTATACTTGGTACGGTTTGCTGAGTTTAAATGAACAACAGAAGGCTTGACAGTGACATCTCCATTAGTGTTATACTGATGTAGTGAGGTCTTTTAGAATTGTTTCAATTATTAAACATAGTCTGCAAGGCTTTGGCTTTTTAATAAACCCTCTTTAAATATAAATCTCTTAATTCCTGTTCATTTCTCATAGTTTTCCAAGATTAAGAATACAAGAGGAATCAAAGGTGCTTTTCAACAAGTAAATACATGCGCTTTGAAGTTAGGGTATAATGTACAGTTAAGTTTTTAAACAGGACAAGATGTGTGAAGTTCTTGCCACTTTTACATGCGTCACTCCAGTGTAGCTTTGGCTGAATGTTTGGGGTCACTGTTCTGCTGGAAGATGAATCATCTCCCAAGTCCCAGGTGTCTTGCATACTTCAGCAGGTTTTCTTCCAGGATTTCTCTGTACTTTACTGCATCCATTTTGCCTTCTATCTTCACAAGCTTTTCAGGCCCTGACCCAGAGAACCATCACAATAGCATGATGCTGCCACCACCATGCTTCACTGTAAGAATGGTGTTCTCAGGATGATATGTGGTGTTAGGCTTGCACCAAACATAGTGCTTAGTGTTGATGCCCAAAAGCTCTATTTTGGTCTCATCAGACCATAGAATCTTCTTCCACTTGATCTACGAGTCTCCCACATGTCATCTGGCAAACTTTAGCCGGGATTTGATGTCAGTTTTTTTCAACAATGGCTTTCTTTTTGCCACTCTCCCATAAAGGCCAGTTTTGTGAAGCACCCGGACTATTGTTACCATATGCACAGTGTCTCCCAGGTCAGCCTTGGAAGACTGTAACTCCTTTAGAGTTGCCATAGTCCTCTTGGTGGCCTCCTTGACTAGTGTCCTTCTCGCCCGGATACTCAGTTTTTGAGGACTGCCTGTTCTAGACAGATTCACAGTTGTGCCATTTTCTCTCCATTTCTTAATAATGGACTTTACTGTGCTCCGGGGGATATTCAAAACCTTGAAAATGTTCTTATATCCTACCCCTGATTGGAGCTTTTGAAGAACCTTAGTCCGGATTTGCTTTGAATGTTCCTTCGTCTTCATGATATAATTTTTGTTAGGAAATGTACTAACCAACTGTGGGATCTCTCAGAGACAGATGTATTTAACCTGAAATCATGTGAAACACCTTAATTGCACACAGGTGGGCTCCATTCAACTAATTATGTGACTTCTAAAGACAATTGGCTGTACCAGAGCTTATTTAGGTGTGTCATAGCAATGGGAGTGAATACTTATACAATCAATTATTTTCTGTTTTATATTTGTAATTAATTTAGAACAATTTGTAGATTTTATTTTTCACTTTGACATTATGGACTTTTTTGTGTTGATCAGTGGCAAAAATTCCTAATTAAATCCATTTTGATTCCATGTTGTAACACAATAAAATGTGGAAAAGTCAAAGGGGGGGTGAATACTTTTGAGAGCCACTATATATATATATATATATATATATATATATATATATATATATATATATATATATATATATATATGCCCACTATAATTTATGCACACTAAAGTTTGTAGGGGGGACTTAATTCCTTTTTTGTGTGTAGTAAGAATTTATTTTTTGGGGAGAAACGTTTCATGTGACAGAATGTGACTTTATGTACTATATTTCACGTAAGAAACCTTAAACAAAAAAAGAAAAAATAAATTTAATGGTATTTACCAACAAAGTATTTGATATTTGGACACATTCTAGTGTTAATGGAGACACCCACAGGTCATTAGCAGAACTAGTTTACGTTTTCGTTGCAATTCATAAAACATTCCAAGCGACCATAATTTAACCTGTGAGTGTAAAAATGGTCTAATTCTCATCATTTCTCAGATCTCAGATGCATCTGAGGACCCTCATTCAGTAGCAAAACTGTACATAATTGTACCTTGTGTGTGTGTGTGTGTGTGTGTGTGTATATATATATATATATATATATATATATATATATATATATATATATATATATATATATAATAATTTTTCTTACTGTAATTTACCTGCTTGTTTGTAATTTCTCTGTAAAATAAATCTTCACATAGATTGTAAGCAAGTAAAATTCCAATTGAATAAAAATCAAAACAACTAAACCCCTAGAGAAGATACCTTCGGCCAGCTTTCGGGCAGCGCGTTAGAGTGACCGGCAAAGCTCTTAAATTCCTGAGTTAAGTTTTCACCATCCAAGCTGAGGACGAGGTAAACAGACAGCCCTTGTTATATCCCCTGCTGTGTTGGCACTGAACTAGAAAAACAAGGGACGTGAAGGACTGCTGTGCTGTAAATCGTTAATCCTGGGTTGTATGTCGGGACTGTACCATAGTACAGTTTGCTTACTAAAGTGTGTGCACATTAGTCTGTATTACATTGTGGATTTGATACTGCAGTCTGTATGGGGTCGTCACATGTACCTAGCCAGAGTTGTGCGTCTTTTTATTTTAGTTAGTGATACACAGATTCATGAAAAGTTTGTACAGGGGACTGTTTAAAAAGAGAGGAAATAAGAAGTCTAGAACATTTTACAATCAATGATTTATTTATTTGCCGCATTGCGTGGGGAGTTCTTGTGTTAATAGTATGATCTTCGCCTTCCAACACTAGTGCACTGCAGATTATCATTGTAATGAGTCTAAATGCCACTAGAGGGCGACAGCTTTCTGTTTAGACAGCAGGACTGTCAGATTTCAGTGTTATGCCAACTTGCCCCCTACACGGTAAGGTAATACTGTCTGGAGGCCTTGTTTCTGTGTTGTGCATGTTTTAAACTCTCTTCCTAGGCCATCCCTTATAAATGTACTGCAGTTTACCTAAAATAACAAAGTGTAGTAAACCATACAAGTCTTAAAACACAGATTTTATATCTATTTATTTATTTATTTATTTATATGTGTATGTGTGAGTGTTTTTTGTGTACTTCAAACAGTAAGTAAATTTTTGAAGCATAAGAAAATCATGTTAAATTGCACAATTACAAAAGGGCCTTATTGTGAGGTTACTGTATTGAAAAGAAGGGATAGTAATTAATTCAGTTAATATACAGTATGGCTTAGAGAAACTGTGCACCACTAAAAAACATAATACAATAGATTACCTAAAATAAGAGGTTTAAAACATGAACTTTTGAGAGCATGTGTTAAAAGCCTTGTACTTCAAATAGCCATAGTAAAATTTCTGCTAATAATAATAATAATAAAAACACCTATTAAAGAATAAGAAACAGTAGGGTTACGGATATAACCCTGGTTTCCTGAAAGAAGACGACCAACAAGAATAATTTTGGGATATGGCTGCCAGATCAGGTATTTACTGAGCATTTTATGCCAGAGCTGCCGAAAGACGTCCTCGATCCTGCCTACAAATCCTTTGAGAAGGGCCCTCTCTCAATTCAGCTAACGCACATTGACACATTTTATCTTGTAAACAACCTTCTCATTTTATAATGTATTTTCTTTGTATTTTAACAAAACCTCGCTTGTCACCCATGAACAAAGACATATCTTCATCTTGATTCAAGTACAGTAAAGCTATTTGAATAATTCATTTCTAAACTATTTACATTCATGTTTTGTATGTACTTATTCCCCTATGATTAATAGCCAATGTCAAAGAAGCAAAAACAGCCCACGTTTTTCTTAAGCAGATACAAGCAGTTACAGACAGTAGCTTAACTGCTTGCTATTGTACACGGTTGAAGTCTTCTTAGATATTTATCAGTTAAAACACACTGTTTAAAAATAAAACTCGCTGTTCAGATTCAGAACATACGATATGTTTTCATAATGTCCAACTAGTTTATTGTAATATGTTGTGTGTGCTTTACTTTGAGAAATAATCAAACATTTACTAATTTTAACATTTTAAAAGGGATATCATTAACATGCAACCTCCATGGTTAAATATATACATATTTCAATTACTTCCGTTCTTAAATTCTTTTCTTAGGCTTATTGAGTGTTTTTTTCCCCCTAGAACACCAATGCGTTTAGATAATAAATGCTAAATGTCATTAAGGTATTCCGAAAGTGTTGTAGAAACTGTTTAGTTGTTTTTACAGTGTAGCCAATACCTGCATTTTTAACATACCACAAAAAAAATTATTATTATTATTATTATTATTATTATTATTATTATTATTATTATTATTATACTCTAATAATAAACTATTCCTACCTGTATATTTGAGAACATTTCTGATGATCGAAAGTTTACTTTGCAAGCTCTTTTTCCCTCAGCAATAGTCACAGGCAGTGTGCAAAAGATCCTAATATAATGGAGATGCATATTTTCCCCAAAGCGGTTTGCAGTTTAATTTTGTAGATTGCATTCAGTGGGTCGATGACCTTTCTCTTTCTGAAAGTACCTTGTTTTTCTCTTTATTTACATCACTTACAAAATACTTTAAGACAGGGTTCCTGCTTCTCAGCTCCGATTCGCTTTTCTCTCTACTTTCTCTCTCTTTTTTTTTTCACGAGCCTGAGCAAAAGATATACAAGGATGTTTTTGGTTTGTTTGATAACCACATCAATACATTTATCATATATAATCATCAATACAGGCAATTTTGCTTTAAATTTATGTAAACATACTTGTTAAATAAAACTGATTCTGGTGTATAGAGATCAAGGATGAACAAGGAGATCAGTGTCACATTCATGCTGAAAGAAACATAGCTGCAGTTTACTTCAGTATCCAGTGCGTTGTTACGACTGAACAAGCTTCTTAAACATGCACAAAACAATAAAAGTCACCCCTAAGATCATGTCAAGGAGTGTGGCAATAGCTATCCAGATAACAAAAATGGAGATCGGAGATAAACTGGTAAGAATGCTATTTATAGTTTTTATTATTATTATTATTATTATTACACAGAAGTATTTGTAATGTTAAAGTAAAATGGTAAGTTTGTTTATATTAGTGATTGGGTGAGCTTGTAACATCCTTAGATTTTAAAAAAGTACCAATAAATGTTTCCTGTGTTAACTGTTATTCAATAGTACTGTTTGTTTATCTTATAATGTGACAGTTGGGGCTCAATTTTAGCGTTTTATTTTAATTGCAGAAAACTAGCATCCCTGGTGATCACGGTATGTGCATGTGACATCTGTTGCATGCTCACGAGCAAGCCGTTTTGAGCAAACCACTTTTCAGCCAATGAAAGGGGGAAAAACATTTAAAGCTTATGGTATGATTTTAATGCCTAATGAAGGCATTATTGCCTAATGAAGGTGTAGAGGGATCTAACACATTGAGTTGGTAGAACCTGGTGAATGCATGCGGACAAGCCCAGCTAGCCGCAGTACAAATATCAGTCAGTGAGGCACCTCTAAAGAGGACCCATGATGTAGCCACTCTCCCAGGTGGGGGTAGGCCAGCATTAGTATTTGCAGTTGAAACTTTGTCCACAATCCAGTGGGACAGTCACTGTTTATAGAGGGCTTGACCCAGGGTCCTTTCACCGTGACAGACGAAGAGCTGGTCAGACTGACACAGCACTCTCGTCCTATCCACATAACATCTCAATGTTTGAACCAGGCAGAGGGAATTCAATCTCCGATCCTCCTCCAAAGCAAAATGGGGGGGATGGAAAGCCTCCAGTTCCACTGACTGATTCAAGTGGAAAGCCGTAACCACTTTAGGGAGGAAAGTGGGGTGCATTCGTAACGACACCCTGTTTCCATCATCTCAAACGCGCATACAGGAGCTGTGCACTGACGGAGCCTGCAGCTCACTAACCCACTTAGTGGAGGTGATGGCAAAAAGGCTATCTTCATACAGAGAGATTTCAATTCTTATGGAATGTATAGGCTCAAACTGCTCAATAGTGAGAGCCTCCAATAGCACGTCTAGACTCCATTTGTGAGGATGTCCTTTCTAGGAGGACGTAACCTCCGAGCACCCTTTAGAAGGAGGCCAGTGGGACTGCATGTTTGGAGACACTGTGCCCAGAGTCCAGTCGGTGCCAGGAAGACTACCAGGCTTGCTCCATAAGCACCCGAACTGAGCTCAAGGGAGAGGTAACACCAGCCTCTGAGGCAACGTCAGAGCTGGGGCCCATCTCCTGGGTTATCTCCTGGACCTCTGTCTCCTGCTGTGCCAAAGAGTCCCCATCCTAGGAAGCTGCGAAATCGCGTCCTGTTTCTCCTTGCTTGAGCAGGGAATGCTCTGTGAAAGGCTCGCGGGCAGGTGGAGGATGGGGCTGAGCTGGCTGAGGAAGCTGCTCCTGTAAACTCTGCGAGCCTCCAGCCCAGGGTCCGAGGTTGGGAAGCTACGCAGATTGAGCAGAATGTCTCATCTCCCAAGACAGAGGAGGCGTGCTGCATTCCCAGGTGCCTGACACACAGGAGGTGTTTGTCCTGTGGGAGAAGCATCCCTCCACAGGCCATGCAAAGGTGGAACTTCGAAATCTCTGTGTCGGGGCAAAGCACTGCAGGGAGCATCTGAGGGTTTCCTAAGCACCGATGCACCAAGGTCCTGGTACCGTGAATACCGAAGAGCGGAGCGTCCAAGCACCAAGGCTCTAGGGCACTGAAGCACTGAAGGTATCATACAGGGAGCTTTTGAGCGCCGATGCACCGAGGGCGCTGAGGCTCTAAGGTACCGAAGGCACCGATACAGGGAGTGTCTAAGCACCAAGGGTGTCGAAGCACCAAAGCTCTATGGCACCAAGGGCGCCGAGGGCACCGAGTACCAGGGGCGTAAGCACCGAGGTTACTGGATTGAGTGTCTAGTCTGGACCGCATGCAGTCACACAACTTAGGCAGTGCGTAGCTTATAACAGAGTGGAGCACAGCATTCAGACAGTATACAGAGAAATTTAAGACCCAACGCACCGAGGTGGATGGGTCAATGTATGCAAGTCTATTCTACAGTGGGCTGAACCAGACCCAGTGGAGGAAGCACTTTTAAAAAAAAAAAACTGCAAGTCTATTTTTCACTGCCACACACAGCAGAAGCTGAAGGTTAAGTTTTTTTAATTTTTTTTTTTTTTTTAAGGCCACACACACCGAGTGGGCAGGCCAAGACAGCCCAGCAGCGTCAACTCAATAGCGGGTGCGGCAGAGCCAGGTCCTTGTAGAGGAATACATCTCTTTTCTGTCTAATATATATATATATACTCTTTTTTGTAAAATACATGCATTACAAAACCCTGTACAGCTCTGCAATTATACAAGCAATTTCAATTCTGATTTCTGATTTGAAATCCTGGTAAAATTGCACCTTTATTAAAACAAAATAAATCAAGTGGACAAAGCATGTTATATATATATAACGGCCAGGTTGTCCTCGGCTCACCACGCACCAGTGACCTCTATAGACCGGGCGCCTGCGGGTCGGCCTGTAAGTTGTCCAGAGCTGCGTGGTCCTCCGACAATGTAGCCCTGAGGTGTGGCTGCATGGTGGGTCTGCAGAGTGAAAAGAAGCTGCCAGCTGCCAGCATATGTTTCGGAGGACGTGTGTGTCCATCTTCGTCTCACCCGAGTCAGCGTGGGGAGGCAGCGGTGAGCCAGGTTGAAATAAAAAAATTATAATTGGGCTTTCAAATTGGGGAGAAAACGAGAAATGAATTACCAATTCAAAATTAAAAAAAAAAAAAAAACTGGTGTTAATTGAAAAATGCAGATATTAGAAATGGCCAATACAAGTATTTTACTGCAGTATAGAAAAACATGAGGTACTGACACAAAATTAAACCATGATACACTGTATACAAACATATATATTAACTTAGATGCCACTGCATCTATAACAATCAGGACAACTGGAATTAGTGTTTCTACTGTAAAGACTCAACTGGACTTCCTATTGTGAGGACACTGTTCATTGCCTGAAAAATGACCCTCACAATAACTACATGTCCCCTTCCATTAGGCTCCTTGTCTTGGATGTCACTGACCTAGACATTGGGCCAGTTCTGTGTCTGGAAGGAATGTCTAAAAAGAGGGTGATGGAGAGTTTACTTCACACAGATGCTGAACTTACAGGCAGGAGATAATTTCAGTCAGTTTGTCATAGAATGCACATGCTTGTAAATTACACATTTTGTATTTACTGCAGACATGACTGTAAAATGAATAAGGAATGCTTATTTTACAACCTGTACATGTTAAAATGATGGCAAACAGTGCATTCATTTTGTTAGTACGACACTCTGATGCACACTAAATCAAGCTGGTATGGAATGTGGTTTGTCTTGAATTCAAAATTAGAAAACAGTGAAACGAAAAATTGTATACATGCAAAGTCCTTCTAAACAGTCTTACATTGCTGCTGCTGTTAATTCGGCTAACTGATTTGTCTGCGGAAAATGGCTCCAGGAGCATCCATGCTCCTATAGTATCTATAAACTGGATGCATAATATAACAACCATTTCTCTTTCTCTAAACTTAAGGCAAATTGAAATATCTGAATTGCGTCTTCCCTAACGTTAATCAATAAAACCCTAGCCAAACTAACAACAAATGTAATCCCTCAATGCATAAAAAGGAATAATGGAAAAAAAAAGCAAACTAAACTACTTAATGCATTAATAAACATTCTGCACAGTGGATAGTCCACCTGTGCCTTCCCTGAATGCTACCGGCATTATTGCTCCTACAGGTCTACTGAGAGCTACTGCTTTGGATCAATAAAAAAGGCCCCTTTTATACTGTATTATATTTATATTTGTATTATCATGCATTAACGAACCCCAGGCTGGTAGAATTGTGACATTATAAATCAGTGTCCACGCTGCCTGTGCTGGCTTTACACCCAAGTGATCAGGTGGGTTGCATTAACACCCAGGGGATTAAAATAACAGAGTTGGACACTGTGACAGGCTGCACCTGATACTGTTCAGTTTAACTTTGAATTCTCCTGGTTGGCTTCTATCATTTGACAAGTGAAATTAGAACACTGTGTACCCCCCCCCCCCCCCCCCCCCCCCCTCTTCTCTTACACACAGCTCTGAGCTGGTTGGTTGGATGGTTGATAAGGATAGGGTAGGATGGGAAGGGCACTGAAGGGGTTCACAGTCCCAAGATTGAGACCCATCAGTGAGCAGCTGTCACTTCAAGGCTTAGGGGGCTCAGCAATTGCCTCCTAAGGGATTCAGCAGTGAGAGCGAGAGAGAGGGGGCACCACAGGAAAGCAGGGCACCAACTTTTTACAAAGAAAAGAAGAAAAAGAAAACAGTAAAACAGTCTGAAACCGTAATAAAGGCACCACTGGACTCTCCCCCTCTCCCCTGAAGACCTTGAAGAGCTGGACAGAAGGGGGAAAAGCACACACATTCGCTCTTAAAAGGCAAAGAGCAGGAAAGCTGCAATGCAACATGATCCTGATGGACTTGAACTAAAAATACTATCAACACTGCTTTGCCAGTGACAGGCTTGGATCTACTTAACTTGCTAAAGATTACATATTTTTGTTTTGTTTCTTTCCTTTTAATTACTCTAATTGGACTTTCCAGTGATTTAACAAGGTATTCCAAAAACATCTGGCTGAGTTGATGTTTAAAGAATCCAACTCCGCTGGGTTTATTTTTCTTGTCACATTGCCTGTGTGCTTGAGGTCAGATTTCATGTAAAAGTTTGCTTTTAAAGGTGTGAAATAGTTTTGCAATATATATATATATATATATATATATATATATATATATATATATATATATATATATATATATATATATATATATATATATATATATTCTATTAAAACAAATTTAAAGGTATATGTAATTGGTATGCAGATCGATTTGATTGGCAGAAGTAAAATCTGGAACAAATGCTAATTTCACAGAAAGAAAAATCTGGCAACGGGTTAGAAAAAAAACCAAAAAAAAACCCAAACGTTTGGAATACCAGAACATTCTTTTGATTTTATGTTTAAGTAGAAAAGAGAAAGAAACAACATAAAATATTTGGTATGCTGCTGAATTTGTCGTTGATTTACAAAGAAACATCAAAATTTAGGAAAAACTAAAAAATCCAAATATGGAACAAAATTTCAAGAGTTAGAAAAAACAGAAGCAGATCTTTCTGAAGGAGAAAGATTAATTTACTATAACAGATACCAGTTAATCTTTGTTAAGGAATTGAAGACTTGCATTAAAAACACACACACACACACACACACACACACACACACACACACACACCAGCCATGCGCAAAGCACAAGTTAAAATGTCCATTAAGAAGCCTGGGGAAGAGGCAGCATACGATAGGATAGGTGCGGCACCCCCTAGTCCTAAAATTCCATCAAAACGTGCCAAAGTGCTTGTGGATCCGGCATTGCAAGAGCTGTGGGGCTCCGGAGAGTATCCTTACAAAACTGCACCACTGTTTATCAGAAAAATGAAGAATGCTGCTGTGGGAACTGGGTGCGATATCCGACTGAAGGTAGCCGTATCAGGAGAGCCACAGCCGGCCCTCCACTGGTACCACAATAAAAGACAACTGGCCATGGATAACCAGGAATACGGAGGGCTGTGGATCAGGGACTGCAAGCTCAGTGACGCCGGGCTCTACACCTGCATAGCGACCAATCCATTAGGAGAGGCCCGGACCAGCGGTGTACTAGCAGTAATGGACCTGGGGGATGGTAAATAAAATACTTCCTTAAAGAAATTCTAGCCATTACTTTAAATCCCTTTTTATTAGCTTTATTTACATTACTGGACTCTTTTTATTGTGATAAGAATCTTTTTGATCTTTTATGCTAATCCAGGATATGCAGATATTTCAACTAGAAAGTTATTAGCAGCACTGTAACCGATTGCTGTGGGTCAGGTGATTTTTCAGGAAAACCAATGGAGTGGGTTTCACATCTACAGCAAATGAAGTGATTAGGTGCCAGGAAGCAATTTAGTTATGGTGTTGCCTTTCCAATATTTGAATTTTCAAAATGGAAGAATGAAATGCCCAAAAGATCTTTAACAGAAGAGAAGTTGTAATACTTTGAGGTCAAAAATAGATTTTAAAACCTTGATTAGCACCCCTTTTAACTGTGTTTCTTAGATACTGCAAAATTGCATGTGTAAGTTGGTCTTCTCCAATATGACCCTATTCCTATTAAATCAGTGGGACCTATATTGTATGTATGGTGTTGGGATTACATAGAAACATTAAAAAAAACAAAACAAAACAAAACAAAAAAAAACTACAGTGGCAATTATTCAGTACTCTATACTGGAGCCCAATTGTGTTGAATATTGCACACTATAGTCTCTGCATTAAGTAGTACTACTACATGCAATATATTTTGTCAGCCATGAATATTTCCCCTGATGCTTGCCTTATAAATAGCTTGAGCGATTTTTCAAGTGACACTAAAGAGTTATTTTTAAATCTCTCTTTTTTTTAATTCAGTTTTATTTAGCATGGCACTTCACCTTATGTTGTTTTTGGCATAACTGAACACCAGAAAGTGATGAACTGTGGATATTGAAACTTGCTGTAACTGTGGTTGCAAAAACAGAATCCTTCATTTCCAGAATACCTGATAACATTTTCAATACTGTCAGTGTCTTTTTTAAAATACAAGTCTACACAATCATTATTGTGATATATTTTTATCCTTACTTCCAGGGTCCTTAATTATCAAGGAGGTTTCTCCCAACGTCATTTCACTTCTCACCACTAAAATGTTCAATTAGTTTTGAACATCATAATTTGTTTATTTATTTATTTATTTTTATTGCATCGCCATTGTTGAATTGCGTTGATAACAAACATGATTCAGAGGACTTTTATTTAGATAGCTCAGAACAAGTTCAGAACATAGATTCTCTTAAAGGTGGGGTAGTAAAATTATAATAAAATCAATAATTATGTTGAAAAATACATTTATACAGTAACTAAGCAATAGCTGGTCTATTTTAAAGTCTTAATACAGATGATCTAAAATGAAATATGTCTTTTTTTTATTTTATTGTTACAGTATACATTACTAATAGTATGATCCTGAGAAGGATCTGATAAAATGGTGGATCATCATTGGAAAGAGAAAATGGTGGTCACTGTAGATATTGTATTGGAACCACTAAATAAGAGATCAGTCCTTCTTGAACATTTTATAAAGTAGGTCTTCACAGGGGTTACAATTTAAAAAAACGGTACTAAACGGTTTTGAAATTTTAACACCAGAGAGCCTATTGGTGCTAAATTATCAAACCCCACCCTAACCAAGTCCTCCTCATAAGTTCCCACGGGACATAAACCTTCACTCCTGTGTATGTGGAAGAGTGTGGGTCGGTGTCATGTGAGTAGTTCAGACTAAATGAGAAACTATCATAACAACAAGCAAGTGTACAGGTTGTTATACTCGTTTTGTAACACAAGTAGTGCAAATTACACTTCAGAGTGTCTACCACATACAGCGCTAAATGTGTTTACTGTTGGCTGTCCACTCTTACTGACTTGCTATGTATATATATTCACTTTTTGATATTAGAAATAGTGTAACCAGTACATCTAGAAAATGTCAGTTTCATAAAAGCCTACACTGTTCAGGTTTTTTTGCTTCAGAGACATAAGTAAACATGATGAAAAGGTGGACTCAACCAATATTGATTTTTTTTAAAAAGCGAGCATTATTCAGAGAGCTGCTTAAATACTAAATACCTAATTAATACCTAATATCAATGTTATTTTAAAAAAATAATAAAAAAAAATATTGTACTTAAATCACTAATTGTACTTAAATCACTAATTCAAGTTATCTTCATTTAATTTTCTATTTAACAAGTAAATATCCCAAAAAACTAGTCCAGCTACTAAATACTTTTGGCCTCTTTCTTAACTGATAAGCAAGTGCAGCACACTCCTTTTAAATTGCGTCTTTGCCTCCAAATGGACTGACGTTGGGAATTGGGCTATAATATAAAGTGCAGGTGTAGAGTGATGCTTTTGTTTGTTCTTGTATCCTGGATGTCACTGTTGTTACTCAGGGTTGCAGCCAGGCATACACAAACAGACAGCATGTGTTCTCAGATTGGCTTTACTGTATGTTGAATGCAAGCTCTGGTTTTACAACTAAAATAAAGATGATCATGCTAAATTGGCTGATATGTACTAGGAAAACTTAAATACTGGTGAGGTGCCTGTTCGAGCATTTCAGTGGAAAATACAAACAGTGCATACCCGATGATTTCCTTGTTTTTGTTGTGCTGCTTGTTTTGTGCTGACTGACATTGCACTAGTCTTGAAACCATTAATTTAGGTGCAGTCCACTTCAGCTTGGTTTGTTTTTGAATGAGCAAGACTGTTTGATAATTTACCGTGCAAGTATAGCTTTCATGCAGTTGCCACATAGTTTTACGGTCAGTTTCCTTCAAAAATAATAATGTCCTTCAGTTCCTATATCGCTCTTCCATCTTTTTTCCTATTTCTCTTTTCTGCCCCTCCTCTTCGTCATTTGCCCTTCTGCCTCTTTCCCATATGTAAGGCAAAGCTACATGTTTCAATTCCTTGCACTGAACCAGCCCAGTGCTACAGCTGTCCCATCACTCAGTGTGGTTCCCTTTCCCCCCTCAATCCCTCTCCAACCCCCCAACCTCCATCTCCCCCCTGGTTATTTATACTCAGGAATGTGCCAGGCCTCAGATTTATGGCATGTTGACAGGCCACAAGCTCTCCTGTTACACTGAAAGACATCATTGCTAAATATAGGATCACTTTTGTAAAGGGACAAGGCCTATTACCATACTCTTTTAGTAAGAACTCAGAAAAAGGTTGTTGCTGCTGGCTTCATTGATAGCTTTATTGATTAGTTTGAAAGAATTGATGAAAAACAAAATAATACAGCATTGTCATTTAGTTCACCTTTTTTGTGTTTTACTGACTCTTGGATTGTGGAATGGCCACTGTAGATTACATTTGTCACTATGGGGCACATGGAAGGGCTGTGTTGGTTGAAATGCAGGATACGTCTCTTAAGCTGGTCTTTCTTTCATAAGGGCAAAGGATTCATATTTCAAACATGCTTTATATGTTCTGTTTAATTAGTGGCTTTAAAATACTTGATTCACTGTGCTGTTGATAATTCCAGCAAGAGTTGGAAATTTGTAACAAATGTTTTCTCGTTTTCCTATTACCCAGCAGGTATTATAAAATATCTACAGGTGGCTTACAGAAATTATACCCCACAGGGGGGTCTATTGTTATTATTATTATTACTAGTAGTAGTAGTAGTACTAATTTGTCATTTTAGCAAATGCTTTTATCCAAGGCGACTTACAGACTAGGGGTGAACTATGCATCAGCAACTGCTGCAGTCACTTAAAATAGAGCCTTGTTTTTATGTTTCGTCTGAAGGATAGAGCACAAGGAGGTTAAGTGACTTGCTCAGGGTCACCCACAGTTAGTCACTGGCTGAGTGGGGATTGGAACCAGGGACATCCTAGTATCAACCCTTTTTCTGTAACCACTGGACCACCAAGCCTGTATAGTGATGAAATCCTCTGTAATGGATATATAGTGCAGCAGCTCTGGAAAACTGCTTTTAAGTTGTGGTGAAGCTTGGTATTAATATTATTTAGTTATCAGGAGTATCAGATTGCAGGGATATACATCCCTGTACGCCACTCTTACATTTACATGTATCTTCAGAACCTAAGCAGTTATTCCACATATTGTAAATCATTTTAATATACTTTACCATGGTACTAACACCTCATTTGCTTACCTAATGTCATACAGTATATTGGTCTTAAATACCACTTAACCAATTTCCATTAAACTGTTCATTACACACTATTGTGTACCTACTATTGATCAAGTATGGGTGGCATGGTGGTTAGTGCTGCTGCCTTGTAGTGCCAGGGTCCTGGGTTCAATTCCAGTCTAGGGGTCTGTCTGTGTGGAATTTGCATGTTCTCCCTGTGTGTGAGTGGGTTTTCACCAGGTACTCCAGTTTCTTTCCAAAGAGATGCTGTTCAGTTGGACTGGTCATTCTAAATTGGCCTCTGTGTGTATGCTGCCCTGTAATGGACTGGCATCCACAGTGTTGTCCTGTATCTGCTGGGTTAGGTTCTGGCTCACCATGACCCTGTAAAGAATTAAGCAGTTAATGATGATAAATTGATTTTTTCATCTCACTAGCTCTAATTCAGTGGGGGATATATGTTACTGACATTCTTGTTTAAGAGTGTAACAAACAATTAACTCTAGAATTTTACAGCAAAGGGACTTTAAATTGACTTTTCTTGAACCAGAATAACCAGCTATTAAAGTGTTAATGAACGCCCTTTACACAAACACATGACTTGCCATTGTTGTCTCCTGCTCTATATGTATTACTGAAACTTTCTTTTCAACATAATAATTTTTATATAGCGCCTTTAAGAGTGGACCACCACCACAAAGCACTTTAAAAGACATGAGACTAGGGTGTGTGAACTATGCATCAGCTGTAAAGTCACTTACAACAACATCTCACCTAAAAGACAAAGCACAAGAAGGTTAAGTGACTTGCTCAGGGTCACACAACAAGTCAGTGGCTGAGCTGGGATTTGAACCAGGGACCTGCTGGTTATAAGCCCATTTTTTTAACAACTGGTCCATACAGCCTCCTTAATGATTGTTTTGATATTTTTATTTACACCCTGATTCATAAATCTACTGAAGAATGAAACAAAATTAATTAATTTATCAAATCTTTGGAGTGAATTGATAGTAGACCAAGCACACCATGAAAATGTGCACTTCAATTCAATTCAATTCAGATGCACTTGCTGCATTGCTGACACATGTTTTCTGTTGCTAGCGTGTGAAGACAGTGCAGTGTATGATCACTATCAGCTTAGAATACACTATTTTAAGAAAGATTATACACTACAACTGTGCTGTGTTGAGGGCTGAATCTCTATTTCAGTTCCCTAAATACAAAGACAGTAATTTGCAATAGTATCAGTTTGTACAAGTCAGAGGGCCTGGTTTTGTTGAAAAGAAAAACAATAAACATTCAGTTTTCTATAACGTATATTATAGGTTTTGAAAAAAATGTTTACTTATTAAAGAATAAAAGGCTTTTTAGTCCAAAATTAGTCGGTGAGTTTTTTGCGCCTAGTTTTTGTAACATTGTGGTTTTATTTAATATTTCCTGTAATTTGCATCCCGTTACAAAAAACAAGGTTCATTATCCCAATGTTATTATTTTTTTTCCCCATTTTAGTCAAAAATTTTATGTATTTATAAAATTCGTCAATCTTGATGGGAAGCGTATTTGTCAATTTCTGTCTTAACTGAGTAGGTTTTAAAATCAACATGGTTTGTGTATGAAATACCAAAGTTAACTAATATTACCTTCACGTTGCAGCAGTTATAACACCCTAGTGGTGAATTAAGATATTGAAAGCACCCTTGTGACCTTAGCAGGGGAGGTTCTGCCATAAGGCTTGGGCAGGGCTTTGCCACCTCACTGTTTTTTAAGCTCATTGCCCGGATTGTGTAGGTAACTAGCACAATCCAGGTGATACTCGTACAATCAACACGGCTTTGCCTAATCTGCACTGTCACTGCATACAACTTTGTTGTTAATTATAATTACAGGCTAGCAAGAGAGAGAGAAGTATTTTTTTTTCTCTCTCATAATTTGTCAATGTAATTTGTAACATCATCATTAATCACCAACGAGAGAACACTCAAAATTACATGACAGGTGTGACAGCCTAATGCTCAGCCCTGACTAACCTAGACTAATTCTCACCCCCTGCGAGTTTTAGTTTAGGCTACTTCTCACCACATCATGAGACTTACCCTAGGGGTGAGAATGAACCTGGGCTAAAATTCATCATACTGCCCCTTCCTAACTCCAATCCCTCGTGTCTCCTTATATTCCCTCTCGCCCTCTCCATCATCCTCTACTGGCCGACTTGTTCTCTTCCCTTGTCCTCCTGTGGTGGAACCAGCTACCGGTTAACCTCACGACTGTTCAATCTTACTGCTTTCCGCCGTCTTCTCAAATCCCACTTAGTCAATCTATTTGTAAATTCCTATGTATTTTCCTTTATTTAAATTTATTTTGTATATGTTTTTGTTTTTGCATTTTTAATCCCTGTTATTTATACACCTTTTATATTGTTTAATTTTCTGTAAGTTGTTTTGGATAAAAGCGTCTACTAAATAATGAAAAATTCAGCTCACGGGTGTCTAGAGAGTTATGTCTTCATAATGTAGATAAATAAATGAACCAGACACAGCGGTAAGAATTCATATACATCAGTTTACTTTCATGAGTTTGATTTGATCAGGTTCGTGTTTTGGTGCTTTTTATATATTTACATTTGTTTACATAAGTAGCTAATCAGATTTGTAACCAATATGTGTGTAATGCATTTCACCGCTAGATAGCCGTTTAACGATGTAGGCAAATCATGTAAATCTATTTCATGTTTGAACTATTTTAACACTGGAGACCTATATACAGGTCTAGGAAAATAACATAGCAATAAACTGACTTAAGGAGGCAGTGTGGTCCAGTGGTTAAAGTTCATAGCTTGTAACCAGAAAGTCACTGGTTTAAATCCCACCTCTGCCACTGACTGACTGTGTGACCCTATGCAAATCACTTAACTTCCTTGTGCTCCATCCTCTGGATGAGATGTTAAATCAGTGTCCTACTGGAAGTGACTTAAAATACACAGTTCACAGCCTACCTCTGTATAGTGCTTTTTGATGGTGGTCCACTATGAAAGGTGCTATATAAATATATTATTATCTAATATACTATATGTATATCTATGGCTGTTTTCATTTTTTTCCAGTATAGATACTGTTTATTTAATTATCCTAGGGTAGTGTAACTCCTTAGTGTTGAAAGACTTACTGAAATTGTACCTTAAGTTTTTGGAAGTATTAGTGGACATTTACTGCAGAAATGTTCTGAAAACTGATTATAAGAACGGATGTGGTAACAGTTTTATCCAAAGCTTGAGCTTTTTGTTGTTCTACATAGGCTACACCCAGTTGTTTTTTAAATTAAGATTTATCACTCAACACTCTTCAAAGTGTTTAAATTGTTTTTTGTAAACTCCTAACACAATTTTGTTAACTGGAAAGTTGAACAAAAGTTCATATGCAGTTTTGCACACAGAAAAATCTTATACAAATTTTAAACACAGCAAATGTGTTTTGGTCTTCGTTTAATTTTAGTTTAATTAGACAATATAGTAAATGTAAAACAAATGCTGTCTTTATTTCTCGTTTGTAACTTGTGTGGCATAACTGATTTATATCTGAAAATATCTGTCAATCTCTATTTAAAACCCAAGTGCTGAAAATGTTAGAATAAGTAGCTTTACGTTACATTTTCAGAGTGGTTTTTGTTACAATTACTCGAATTCAGTTTTATTTCTTTTTAAATTTTTTTTTAATAGTGCGAGTTGTGTGTATCATGTGGCACCCATACTTACCAAATCCTTTTAATAATCCTTATATATTCTAACTCGATTTAATGAGACCGAACAGTTGAAATCTTAAATCAGTGCCCCAGCAAGTCACCCCAAAGCAGCAATAAATAAATAAACCGATTAGAGCCTGGTAGGAGAATTAACCTAACAGTCCAAAACAGCAGCTACTGTAGGTTCTTTGTGCTTTATATCCAATTGATATATATATTTTTTTATTGAACATGTTCTCATTTACAGTGGTTACCTGGGGAACAAGGGAGAGGGAATGGGAAATTCTGTTTTGAGAATCATGGTTGATGGAATTTAGCTAGACCAGGATTGTATTGACCTTTTATGCATGACCTTGAGGTTAACAGCCATACTCTGTTTCTAAAGGGACCTTCAGTGTAGACAGGATCTTAGTGTAATGTTTTATCCAAGGGGCGGCACCCTTTCTAGCTCAGTGCCCTCTTTTGTAACACCTTACTGGGGCATTTCTTGAGGTGTTAGAGGGAGGAGTTCCCTCCACTTCAAGACCTTGAATTTCCATGGAGTTCTCAGCCTGGCCAGGCCTAAGCTTGCTTCCTTTTTGAGATCTGATAAGATTAGACAGATGGTGAATTGATTGATGGTTTGATTTTTGACATTGACTTCTCATTTATTTAGTGATTTTATTTATTTATTTATTTTTAATCATTTTCCATACAGAGTTAATATATAATTAAGATTTTTTGGCAGCTATTAACCCATAGAATGGTCATAGCTCATTCAAAGCTTTCAGAATGGATCACCTACTGGGAATATTAGTTAAATGTTAACAATAAATGGCTGGTCTATTTATTAGGAAGGGGAACAAATTGAACAAGTCTGGGAACTGTCGTTTCGCTACTTTTCTATCTGTAAATTGTCTTGCATCTTTGCATCATACAGGTTTTAAGACAGCTATATGTATCATACACTTTTCTGTTAATTGGCTGGCCTTCGCATGACTGATTCATTTATTAATAAAATGCCATGCTTGACATGTATTCCATAGTATGTAAAAGTTGTAGCTCACTTTTCAATCAATATGGGCATGATATTTTGGTGGCAAACATGACCATATCTGTTTGAGATACATTTCCCTCAAACAATTAAAATACCATATTGCCATGTTGTCCCAGCACCCCATTGACAGTGCTATGGAAGGTGTTTTTTTTGTTGTTTTTGTCCAGAACCTTTCTCTGCTAGAACATATATTTACATGCAGGGATTCTGTTCACCTGTGTATTGCCCAGTGCAGTTTCTCAGAATTGCATGTTGTAGGTTTGTCATTCAAAGTAGTTTTGTTTCTGTGTATTGATGTCTGTTGGCAAGTTGCAGGCTTGTCTGTAAACTTCAGTGCCAGTTAAAGACCAGGCATGTGTACTGCCAGAAATAGACCATCTGGATTACTTGTTCTCAGATGAACAAGTAGGAGAGAAGGTCCTGGGGGGATAGATACCATATCAGAAGAACAAGAAGAAAAAGATCAGGCAGTCTTAAGAAGTTAAAAATAGGACCAGAAAAGGATACATTTTTTCAGTCATATTTTTTAAAGCTCAGCGGGGACCTTATGGTTTAATTGTTAACAAGGCTTTAGCTTTCTCAGAGGACTCAGGTTATAGTAAGTTTGTTTTTGCTTATGCCTTTAGAGGCTAGTGGATGCAGGTGCAGGGGTGATGCAGTGCGGTAATGAAACAGACACAATAAGATTTAATCCGGTTTGGAAAAGGGGTATATTTGTATTTTTGTATCCAGGTCTGGTGACCAGTAACAATAATAATAAACAGTATATTTATGTTTAGGCACAGGGATTGCACAATCACTTTACGTGCAGATAACATATGTATTAGTATGTGGGCACAAATTAGTTCATGTGCCGGGATTCAAGTGAATGATTAATTAGCAATTGAGTCCTGGCACAGCTGTATATATAGAGGCACGCATCACTCACTCGGGGTTGGTGTGTTCAGGGTGAAAGAATGGCAGAGAGGAGGAGAAAAAAATACAAAATTGATTTGCAACTGTTTTATTTGTCTTGTTGTTTTGAACAACATGTCATTTTGTTTGTTCTGTGTTTTGTTTTGTGTTTGAATCTTTTACTTATAAAATACCAACCTAACAGCGATTTCATTCCCACAACTATTGTCTGCCTATTTCCTGGCCTGTCGTCACCACAAACCAACCTGCTGAGACTGTTAAAATTAAAGGACATTTATTTGAGACTGTTAAGGTACAATTAGGGATGTTTTTTATATCAATTTTTTAATTAAAAGGGTTATTTTTCTTAAAATCAGTACACTTAGAAATATATACTATACAATGTATCAATGTCACCAAAACCCGAGATGGAATTACATAACAGCCTTATATGCATAGTGTGGTCTTGGAATACTTGTATTTGTAATTAATTTAAAGCATATACTACTCTTCAGCAAGGAGGGTGCATATTAAATATAAAAATAGGGAATTGACTGGGTAGGGCATTTTTTCATTGTGTCCCTCAATAGGCAATACCTGCCCCCCCCCCCTAGTTGTATTGCATTCCTAGAGAATGAATAATTTGAGATACCCCACTGCACTTGTGGGATGAGTTGCTGTGACCAGGATGCCTTGCAGTGGTGATGTCAGACCAAAAATAGACTCAGGAAGTAGCAGGTGAAACTGAGACACAGGGACGCTCAGTGTTTTATTAAATAATAATAATAAACAAAAGATTTAAACAAAAACAGCACACCAAAACAGGACACGGCACCTGAGGCCAAAATAAACAGACAAAGAAAATGAATTAACACTAAACGAAATAGACACTAACACAGCAGACGAACAGACAAACACGGTGAGTGAAAATCATGCATTTACTTTTACTTGTGTTTTTAATTCTCTTCTCTCCACACCTGCTCTCCACTCACTGAACACATAATCCAGAGTGAGTGAAAAGATGCTGCTTTATGCAGCTGTACTGAGACTCGATTGCTAATCAATCATTCAACTGGAGTCTCGGTACGACTGCACGTGAATTAGTGAAGTGCAATTCCCCATGCTTGTATATTATTACATTTTACCTGCACATGAAGTGCTGTGCAATCCTCGTGCCTATATACAAACATACATTTTAAACAACTCGTGTTTCACAAGCCCATTTATATCACATGTACCAATGACTATACACCAACATTAACACACAACATCAACACTGAAATACACACAGGGCGGGGCAACATTGCCACACTTGCTCATTGCGATATTTAGCATTTATTTGAAGAGGAAATGGTTCAAGGATATCAAGCACATTTTGTAGCAAATTGTTTGTAGCAGTGGTGGCACCAGGCTCTCCGATGAGGGAGCTGAGGGGGACTAGGCAAAAATTTGAAGGTGTTACACTGCACGTTGTGTGGGCACATATAGTGTCTATGTTTTGATATGTCACAAAACTTCAATATTAGGGTGGTGGAATCTGATGCAGATTAAGTGTTTTCTTTTCTCCTGAAAAACTGCAACAATTTAACAGGAAACGGGCAATAACAACATCTACCCTGACTCAAATTAAACAGTCTTCAAAGACACATGTTGGATATAGTAAAATAGTGAATCTGTAATATTTGTGGTTCACTGACCATCAGCATCATAATTTAACCTTGCAGATTGTTGCAGCAAACTTTACCAGTAATGATGTCTCTTGCAATCGGTTCATGCTTCACTATTGTTTAGTGCGTCTTTTTCGCCTTAATCCACAATTTGTGAATCGACTTTGCTCCCTTTTTCTTCGGATTGTCCTATCTCGTAGGCGGTCCATAGTTAACCCCTATTTTAATTTCTGCATGGAAATCTGAAAGAAAAGGCTTTACGACTGTTGAATTTTCGAACTGCAAGTTTGATGAATCACTCATGATTTCAGGAAAAGGTGTAAACAAGGAATCGTCGGAGAAGATTTTACAGTTCTAAACACCGACACTTTGATGTGTAGAGCCCAGTGTTACAAAACCAGACAATTTCCTTGCTAGAGAACTAGTAGAAGCACTAGTTTCCTATCTATATTTGATTAAATGTTTTAGTTATAGGAGAGTACATCTGAAAGTTTTTTTTTTTTTTTTTTTTTTTTTTTTAAAGATGTGGCAGCAGCTAGTTTACAAACCTTGACATTTCATTGGGCAGGGGAAATGTGCTTGTAAGGCAAAAACATTGATTGAGCATCTTTTTTCTCCTTTATTGCAGCTTTTCGCCTTTTGAACTGTCTCTGTCCTATCACTTTTGCTGCCTACTTATTGTATCGCACGTTGATACAATGTTGAAATAAAACCCTAAACAGAAAGGACATAGACATAATAAAAAATTGTTATTCGCCATTATCTACACATATCAAAAAATATAATGCAGCATAAAAATCAATTGGGCATTCAATGCCCCCATGTGAATGGAGGGTAAACCATAATGCAAAAGAGCAGAGTGTGCTTTTAACGTCATCTTATCACACTGACACAAGACATGATCTGTAATGGCAGTGCCACACAACTCTACTTGTTACACTGTAATAAAATAAGCAGTCATGAAGTAGACAAATAACTAGAACATTTATAGGTTATATTTAAATGTTTAAGCAAGGGGTAGAAGTTGAAATAATTAGAGACTTTAAATAACATTAACAAGCTGGTCCCTGATTAAAGTTGCCTTGTTGAAGACGATACCTGGAATGGTTTGATTGTTTAAACCCACATAAAGTCTCTGAAAAGTCTTACAGAACTTAAATTCTTCGGTGGAGGGGTGACATTGGGATGTACTGTACAGTGCTTTGCGATACTTTTGTATAAAATGCCATAAATAAATAAATGCCTTGTGCCTGGTTGTTTAATAATATGTTGTACTGCTCTTGCCCAAATTGTTTTTCAAATGCCCACTGGTGGGGTGGCATATCATTAGTAGTGAATAATATTTAAAATAATTTATCACACTGCTTATTCATTAAAGAAAAAAGAAAATTAAACTGGAGGTATGCAATTAAACTGTCCAACCCAGCTATGGCAGATCACCATGGCTGAAAACCATCTGTCTCGATTGGGAGCAGTAGACATTTTCAAATGCAGGCTTCAGTGTGAAAATGGGTGTGGATTTCTCATGTTTTATGTCATGCTCATGGGTAAAATGAGATTTACCCTATCCCACTCCGTGGCTGTTATTTTTGGCAACAAACCTGATTCTGCCGAGCTGTTCTCCCAAACATGCATCGCCACTTCATGTGTAAATAGCCACACATGGAAACTCCCACAAAGTCAAGTAGATAGTTATTGGAGATGTTGCAATATGAAAATGTCAAGTATTTTTGAATATCTACCATTTGGTTATCATACTCAGCGCGGTGTTAGGTAAAACATATGAATGAACAGATGTTATTGGTGATGGCATTTAAATAATCATAAATACTTTGCACACGTAAATGGGCTAAAATCACTTTTCTTAACTCTGTTATTGGCATGAGAAACATTAGCAAGACCCTGTCTGTTTGTGTTGAGTATCTTGTTTGTTGTTTATTTCAGGACTATCTAGCTATTTCAAATAGAGCACTATAGATTCCTATACTCAATACATGTCCTGTTAATCTAAAGGTCAGTCATTCAGAACAAACCCAGACAGGTAATGATTGTATAGATTATATCAGAACTGCCATTCTGACTTTGCTATTTTTTTCCCCATATCGAGCTCAGTAGACCATGTAATATTCTAATTATACAACAAAAGCAGCGACTGAAATACGAGCTACCAAAATAGATGTAATTCGACAAAGCATGTTAATAACAATGAGTATTTAAAAGAATAGTGGTGTGTGCATGCTGATACTGACACGCAGCCAGCCAGCCTTGACATTTAGAAGTGCATTATTTCTGTAATGGTTTTAGCCTTTAACTGTGGTTCTCAAACTGGTTCATATTGACGGCCGCATATGTGGCTGGAAATCCAACTACTGGGGTGCCCCCCTCCCCATTGTGCCCATTATATAGCTTATCATACTTCCATTCATGACAGTTGAGTTGACAGTTCTGTGTAATAGAGCAATGCATTTTAAAAACGAATTTCAGATGTTTGCCCCTTGACATTACCATTTTATTTATTTAATTTAGCCCAATCCTTTAATTAATGAATTAATATAGATAGATAGATAGATATATATATATATATATATATATATCAATATATATATATATATATATATATATATATATATTGTAACGAGCAATTCACTACGGTTCATTGCCCCTTTAAAACAGGACCCAGTACACAGCAATAGAAGTTTTTAAAGCGCTTACATGCTATTTTTAATAACATATTTTTGATAAGCTGTTTACCTGTAACACAAAATAAACAACCAAAAACACACAGCTCCATACATCAGAAGGTTTTTACACTACCTTTCCTTATTTCCTTTACTTGAGCACACCTTCAAGGGGGCTTTTTCACACACAGCCCTGACCAGACTGGCTGCTTCCCTTAAATACCCTGCACCTGGCTCTAATTTACAATAAACACCAGGTGCAGGGGATAACTAATAATCAGACTGTGATGAGTCAAAGGGGTTTCGGTCTGTGATTCAGCCTCCCGACAGTAGATGGCATCAAACCAACTCGGGACTTCCCTTACCAAGATCTCGTGACCATGGCAAAAGTCATCTTTTGAGGGGCGGCACCTTGGTGAGGGGCGGAAGTACGAGTATGTAAATTCCAGCCACTGGAGTCAAGTGAAGGATAAGGACACGTGTCGGTTGGGGATTGGTGTTCCACTGACTACAGAGGCGGGACATTACATACTAAAGGGAACGTACTACTGTGTTCGGGGTTGGTCCGAAAAATAAAGTAGGAGGAGTAACGGGTGAAGGGAGAGACTGGTTTTGTGCAGCGGGATTTTTGAAATTCTAACATTTCTTTTGTCTTTTTTTTGTTTATGGTCACCACGAAGACAAATTAAAGACGAGTCATCAGTTTGTTTTGGATTTCACCCCTGCACTCCTTCCCTCACACCATTTTGTTTTTTTGTTTGTTATTTAATCCTTTTGTTGTGTATAGAAAATAAAAATAAATTATTTTATTTCTGTACACATAAATTACTGTCTGGACATTCCATTTAATACACTCTCGCCTCACACGTGGTGTCAGAAGTGAAAATGGATCCAGCTACAGTTTTGACAATGTTTAGGGAGCAGGAGGAGAAGCGAGAGGAGAGAGAGACACGGCACCTGGAACAGCTCGCCCAGTTCTTGGGACAGCTGGTAGAAAAACTATCAATATCAACATCAGAGAGAGCGGTTGCCCGGATGTTTGCAGCTCAGCCTAATCTTCAGAAGATGACCTCGGAAGATGATCCCGAGGCTTTCTTGATTACGTTTGAGAGAGTGGCAGAGGCTGCAGAGTGGCCTAGGGAACACTGGGCCATGAAATTGGCACCCTGCCTGACAGGGGAAGCTCAGGCAGCGTATCGAGCCCTGACGGCCACGAATGCAGGGGACTATGTTAAAGTTAAAGAAGCCATTCTCTCACGCCTCGGGATCACGGAGGAAACATACCGGCGCCGTTTTCGGGAATACCAGCTGTCCAAGGGGATGCGGCCCCGGGTTGCGGGACAATATCTTTTAGATCAGTGCACCCGGTGGCTGCGGCCAGAAGAACATACACCCCAAGAACTGGTGCAGAAAATAGTTATAGAACAGTTTGCGTCTATACTACCGCCAGGGAATCGAGAGTGGATTAAGAGGAATAGACCTACCACTCTCGAGGATGCCCTCCTCCTGGCGGAGGCCTACGAAGACGCAAACGAAGGTGCCGGGTCAGACCCCACTCCTGCCCCTAAACTAACTCGGACCAACCAACCAATGAAGCCCAGAGGGGGTAACCGGACCTTCAGACCATGGAGGTCGAGGTTAGCCCCATCCTGGGCGAGAGAGAATCCCCCTAACCTGCCGGTCGCGGACTCGCAGGACAGATTAACTCCGTTGATGCCTCCTAACCAAGTGTGCTACCAATGTAATGAGCCTGGACACATTGCCAGGAATTGTCCAGTAATAAAGGTGGACCTGGCGACAAGATCCTGGTCAGCAGTAACAGGTAGGAACACTGGGGAATGTCGGGAGGGCCCTTATCAGTTAAGAGTACAGGTCGGGGGAAAGAGTACTTACGCATTTGCGGACTCTGGGTGTGCACAAACATTGATTCGGCAAGCTCTCTTGGATGGGGTAGCCTGGGAGCCACAGGGTAAAGTGGCTATCTCCTGTATTCATGGAGAAACTCGGGTTTATCCCACCACTAAAGTTAGACTTATTGTAGGTGATTATTCAGCTTGCGTTAAAGTGGCTGTAGCGCAATGTTTACCATACCCTGTTCTCCTGGGAAGAGACTGGCCGTTTTTTGATCGTATTTTAGGTCGGGAAATGGTCTTAGTTTCTACCAGGGGACAATTAAAGCAACAGGAGAAAACAATTGGCGAGATTTTTCCGTTGCAATCCGACCTGTTTAACCCTAAAATCCGCCCAAGAAAAACAAAAAGAGAGCGTCGGGTGGAAAAATATGAGGGAACTCTGAGACGACAAGGGGAGGGGTCTGACACAAAAGTAAACCAATCGCTGAAACGGCAAGGAAAGGGAGTAGGTATTCAGTGTAACCGGGGCTGCGAGGTTACTGAGGTGGAAGGTCATGTAATAAAAGACACTCCTCTCTGTGTACCTAACCATTGGGACCGAGATATTGACTTGGGATATGAACAACAAAATGATCCCACGTTACAGTATGCTTGGAAACGGGTTAGATATATCGAGGGGAAGGATATGCAGGAAGGACAACCGGTGGTATTTCCGCATTTTTCTGTATCTGGGCACTTATTATATAGAATAACCCGGGCTCCCGGGACGGGACAGCTCGTAAAACAGTTATTGGTTCCTAGGCCTTTTCAGTCAGAAATCATGAGATTGGCGCATGACATTCCATTTTCAGGTCATTTGGGAACTGAAAAGACTCAGGAACGAATTCTGGCCCGGTTTTTTTGGCCTGGGGTTTATGGTCTGGTGCGGAAGTATGTATCGGAGTGTCCTGAATGTCAATTAGCTGCCCCTAAGTCAGTTCGCCCCGCACCTCTGGTTCCACTTCCAATTATTGGGGTACCGTTTGAAAGGATTGGTGTAGATTTAGTAGGCCCTCTGGAGGGAACAGAGTCAGGATATCGGTATATTTTAGTAGTAGTGGACTACGCAACGAGATATCCAGAAGCTGTTCCCTTACGCTCTATGAATGCAATAGCTGTAGCGAATGAATTGGTAAAAATATTCTCTAGGGTGGGAATCCCGAAAGAAATTCTCACTGATCAGGGCACTAATTTTATGTCAGACTGTATTCAGCAACTATATAAATTATTGAAAATTCGTTCAATTAGAACCTCAGTTTTTCATCCACAAACGGATGGGCTTGTTGAACGATTTAATCAGACTTTGAAAAATATGTTGCGCCGCTTTGTAGATCAAGAAAAACGCAATTGGGCTAAACTGCTTCCCTACTTGCTCTTTGCAGTTCGCGAGGTACCACAATCCTCAACGGGGTTTTCCCCGTTTGAGCTCTTGTACGGTCGGCAGCCGCGGGGTATCTTGGATCTCATAAGAGAAGGCTGGGAAGAACAGTCAAAGGAGTCTAAAAATGTAGTAAAATACGTGTTGCAGTTACGCGATCGCTTAGAATTAGTCGGTCGATTGGCACATGACAATCTCAAAGCGGCACAGCAGAAGCAGCAACAAAGCTACAATAAAAATGCAAGAATTCGGAACTTTCGACCTGGAGACAAAGTGTTGTTATTGTTGCCCTCATCGGAATCTAAGTTGTTTGCTAAATGGCAGGGTCCCTTTCAGGTTATTCGAGCAATTGGTAAAGTCAATTATGAGATCCGACAGCCTGGGCGTCGGAAAGAAAGTCAAATTTATCATGTTAATCTCCTGAAACCGTGGAAAGAACGGGAAGTCCATTTTATATCTCCTGTACAGGAGGGAGAGGATTTTGGACCCTCAATTGAGTCAGAGTCAGCAATTGAGGTCCCGATGGGGGAACAATTAACTCCTGATCAGCGTGAAGAGGTAAGCAATCTAATTAAAATGTTCAGTGATGTGTTTTCTAACGTGCCTGGAAGAACGCATTTGATCGAACATGCTATTATCACTCCGCCAGGTCTAAGAGTTAGACAGAGACCGTATCGCATTCCAGAGAGTCGGAGAGATTCTGTTCGAAGGGAGGTGGAGTGTATGTTGAAACTTGGGGTAATTGAACCTTCCCGAAGTGAGTGGTGTAGCCCAATAGTACCAATAGACAAGCCAGATGGGTCACTACGATTATGTATCGATTTTAGGAGGGTGAATGCTATCTCCAAGTTTGATGCATATCCCATGCCTCGAGTAGATGAACTCTTAGACAAACTGGGGCAAGCTCGGTTTATTTCAACTCTGGATCTGACGAAAGGATATTGGCAAATTCCATTAACGAAAGCCTCTCGTGAGAAAACGGCATTTTCAACCCCAGAGGGTCTTTTTCAATTTTGTACTATGCCGTTCGGACTTCATGGAGCGCCTGCTACTTTTCAGAGACTAATGGACAGGGTTTTACAACCTCATCGAGAGTATGCAGCTGCGTATATCGATGATGTAGTCATTTATAGTTCTTCCTGGAGAGAACATTTGACTAGATTAGAAGCCGTCTTACAGTCTCTGAGGAGGGCGGGGCTCACAGCGAACATGGCAAAGTGCGCTATTGGAAAAGAAGAAACTAAATATTTAGGTTTCATAATGGGTAAGGGTAGAGTGAAACCGTTGGTTTCAAAAGTCCAGGCTTTGTTGGATTCACCGGTACCTACCACGAAAACCCAGGTGAGATCACTGTTAGGGTTGGCTGGTTATTACCGCCGCTTTATTCCACACTTTTCCACTATAGCCGCCCCTCTCACTGATCTCACTAAAAAGAACGCTCCAAATAAAATTAAGTGGAGTGCAGAGTGTCAGACAGCCTTTGAATCTATTAAAACTAATTTGAGTCAGGCCCCAGCATTAATAAGCCCGGATTTCAGCCGAGAGTTCGTCCTGCAGACAGATGCATCGCAGACTGGTCTGGGGGCGGTTCTGTCCCAGGAGAGAGATGGTATAGAACACCCGATACTATACATCAGTCGGAAGTTACTGCCCAGAGAACAGAGGTATTCGGTAGTGGAGAAAGAATGCCTGGCAGTGAAATGGGCAGTGGAATCTTTAAAATACTATCTTCTGGGACGACCCTTTGTACTCATCACAGATCACGCTTCTTTAAAGTGGTTAGACACGATGAAGGATTCAAACGCTAGGATTACGCGGTGGTACCTGGCGCTCCAACCCTTCGCCTTTCAAATAAGGTATCGTGCGGGTAAGTTACATCAAAATGCTGATTTTTTTTCCCGGGAGGGAGGTAAAAGGGAAGGGTTAGAGGTTTCCGAGTGTTCCTTCGGCTCCACTCTGAGGGGTGGGATATGTGATGAGTCAAAGGGGTTTCGGTCTGTGATTCAGCCTCCCGACAGTAGATGGCATCAAACCAACTCGGGACTTCCCTTACCAAGATCTCGTGACCATGGCAAAAGTCATCTTTTTGAGGGGCGGCACCTTGGTGAGGGGCGGAAGTACGAGTATGTAAATTCCAGCCACTGGAGTCAAGTGAAGGATAAGGACACGTGTCGGTTGGGGATTGGTGTTCCACTGACTACAGAGGCGGGACATTACATACTAAAGGGAACGTACTACTGTGTTCGGGGTTGGTCCGAAAGTAAAGTAGGAGGAGTAACGGGTGGAGGGAGAGTCTGGTTTTGTGCAGCGGGATTTTTGAAATACTAACATTTCTTTTGTCTTTTTTTTGTTTATGGTCACCACGAAGACAAATTAAAGACGAGTCATCAGTTTGTTTTGGATTTCACCCCTGCACTCCTTCCCTCACACCATTTTGTTTTTTGTTTGTTATTTAATCCTTTTGTTGTGTATAGAAAATAAAAATAAATTATTTTATTTCTGTACACATAAATTACTGTCTGGACATTCCATTTAATACACTCTCGCCTCACACAGACAATTAACATAAATATACTTAAATTAAATCAATGTGCATTTGCACATGTTTTTAGGCAGGGAAGCTATTAACCCCCTCCCTGCCATGTGTGTGTGTGTGTGTGTGTGTGTGTGTGTGTGTGTGTGTGTGTGTGTATATATATATATATATATATATATATATATATATATATATATATATATATATATATATATATATGTATGTCAAAACAAATAGAATTAAACAAGTAAGAAATAAACTGTGTTAAGTAAGAAATAAACTGTGGCTGTGTGTACTTGTGGCAAAGTGCCCGCCCACCAAACTCCACCTCTCTCTCTCTGTTTATTTCCTGGTTCCTGTTTCTGGTGTGATGTCCCCCACTCCTGCTGTCTTTGTGATAGTACTGTATTTCAAATACAACAATGTAGGTAGACTACATCCTGGTAGTCATTGGAATGAGTTTGAATTATACGAAGGGATTCGGTACCAGGAAGTACTGTAGCTATAACTTTTACATCTATAGCTTTGCCTGCAAATTCAAGCAAAGAAAGAACCAAAAGCTACTACTCAGTGGGGAAAAAAAGGGGTACCAGTGGCTAATGCAAATAAAATGTAAGAATATGGCTTTCGCTTCAGACATAGCTATTACATAATTTGTGTCTGATGCAATTATTTGTTTGCTAGCTCTCCAATCAGTGCTTATAGGTCTCATCCCATATTCTAAAGGACAGGAGTCCACATCACAGATACAGCCACTACAACTAATACTAATGGCTAAAGCTGTTGGCAGACTCACGTAATGAACATAAGATCAGGCGTTCATTACCTGCTGCACCCCGGTGCAGAGACTGTTGATCTCAGCCAAAGTGACCATAGTCTGGGATCTCCTGGATCATGAATGCTCAGAGTGGCTGACTCCCGAGTCTCTGGTTACTAGGGTGGCTCAGGGGACCATCAGAATGGCCCGCTGAGCGATCCAGGAATGGAAAGCAGCTATGCACCCAGACTGTGTCAGGTATCCCGAGGGGGTCCTTAGGATCGGAGAGCCGGCCTCGTTCTCCGGTCCTGCTGATCCAGCTGAAGGCATGGGACTCTCCTGAGGCTCCCCTTGATTTTTGGGCTGTTTATAGCTCCACTAAGAAGAGAGAGCTCCTGGTGAATCTGCTCCTGGCTCTTTCTAAACTAGCCATTTACAAGACCAGGAAGCGCAAGATCACCAGGGAGGGTCATTTTGATTGTGGAGCCATGTTCAGGGCACTGGCCTGGTCCCGGGTTAATTTAGAGCATACCCATGCGAAGTCCAGTAGTGACATGATGACCTTTGTTGACCAGTGGGCTCTAAATAGTATGCTCTGTACCATCTATTCTAGATCTGTTTTACAACTGAACATTTAATTTGCAGTCCTTTTTGTTAAATTTGTTAATTGCCCATCTTCGTTAGCACCATCTTTTTGAGGGTGCTAAATAGAATTTTTTTTTCTCCAGCTATCACTCGACAGCTGGAGTAGTCCCCTAATGGGTAATTAAATAGGACTATACCATTAGTAGTCCTGAATGGTATTTTCATGTACTTTTGTAGTACAGCAAGCCCACCAGAAAATATACAAATAAATAGAGCCACAGGGTGATACAATAATGCTGTATGTAAACCACAATAACGTTTTGGGTAATCCCCCTGGCTTTACTGTGCATTCAGAGTGTTATTGTAATACGGTATTTGTCTGCTGTCACAAAGGGCTGAGCTGTGTCATCAAATCATGGATGAGCAACCTGTGCAAATATCTTTTGTACATTGATGCCTTCAGGTAGACAAGCTCTGAGATCAGCTGGTGTGTCACATTCTTTCCCTTGAAGGGATTCTTCTCAGTAAATGCATTGTTGGGGATTCCCCAGTTGAATCTGGAGCACAGTTGTCGTTGCTTCTCACTCCCTGAATAAACAGCAAACCGATGTAGAGAAGGCTTTCAGCTCACCTCTGACGTTGTTTAGCTGCAGGTCATGCAACTCAACAGAGCTCATGCCTAATTTTAGTCTGTATGGTGTAACACTGGTATATAAGTACTCGGGTCCTGAAAGAGAAGGATTAGTACTCCAATTTAAATTAGTTCTATAAGGGGTAATCCTTATGTTGCACAAAAACGGCCAAGTCAAAATATTCCCACATATCTGCCATTGAATCTTTGTCCTTCTTCCTAATTGAACCTCCACCTAAGATATATAACAATTGAAGTCCAGGTGATTTCCTGAGGATTAATAGTAGTCTGGCCAAAGTCGTCCTTCATATTATATATAAAAAACATATTTAAAACTGCTTACCTGTGTTTAGTCTATTTCATGTATACATATTTTTGTTGGCATTTCTAGAGAATTAATGGGATTGCTATTTTCAGACATTCTGACAGTCTTCTAATGTAAAATAAGCAATATGAACAAGTAGGACCTGCCTTTGAACTTATACTACTGTTTGCTTGTACAGATACATGATTGCCTGAGGCCTGCAAAAGTCACTGAGATTGTTATATAATGCATATCACACAATCAAGGTCTTACTTGTCACCTAAGGGGAAATTTTGCAATTGCCTAAAAAATGCAGCCATTGTGTGTTTTTTTTTTTTTTTACAGCCTTGATTTTTCATAGTTAGAAAGTGTTGCCTGTATAATGAGCTGCTAGGCAATGGGACAATAACAGTGTAAAAATAGCAGTACAGGTACTTGAGTTTCAGAATTTAAATTTAGAGAAGCTATAATAGTTTTGCTGTTTTAATGCAGGATACGTTTGTGTTTTCTGCAGTAGGCAGGGATACTCAACAATAAGAAGATGCATTCAGGCTGCAAGAGGAGAAAACAACCAGTAATGTGAGAGTTTTTTTATCTGTTATGTGTCATCAGGAATTGGATTTACTAAAGAATAGCTCCCTCTAGTGCCAAGGAGACTTCAATTGATGTGCTGGAAGCATTCAATGGAAAATGTGCTGTTCAGCATTTTTAATTTTTTTTTTTATTTCACAGCAAACTGAATTTCAAAACATAGGTTGCTTGGGTGGTACTAGTGCCCACTTATGTGGTGTTGTTGCCTGCTTACATCAAATTTGAAGACATAAGTATTAAAAAAGCTCCATTGTACGTAGAAGTAACGTTAGATTATTACCATAACCCTGGTTCCCTGAAAGAGAATGACAACCATTACCGAACAGGAAGAGCCTCTCTGACCGTCCATCACTGATCCTATATAAAAAAGCTGCCCTATCAGGGCCTTGCTGTGAAGGGGAAGTCCCTCCCACCGCCTGTTGAAGAGGGACGTCCTCACAGTAGCACGTCACCATTTTTTTTTCAAAAAGCAGACGTCAGTTGGGGACAATTCGAATGACAACCATTACCGAATGGGAAAGCTGTACCAAAGCTGTCGTGGCTCCAGATTAGCGACAGTACAGCGCAGTCGGTGGCGAGAGGTTGGTGCCGAGTGAATCAGTGCAGACATGTAGCGCGGTCGGTGTGGGGCTATAGATGGCTCCGAAGAGGTTCACAGGTGCTGAATCAATCATATCCTTTGTGTTCACATTAGAAAATTAATGTGATCCATTTGCATCTCCATCCATTTGCGTTTCTTTCCATCTGATGATGTAGATATCCTTCTGCCTGGTTTTGATGGCTGAAGTGTAATGCTGGCTCCAGGGATCTGCTTATTTTGCCTCCCCAACAGATCAGCACACACAATGGCTGAGATTCTGGTTTAGGGGATCAACCTCAATGCGGTCTCCCAGCGCATCAGCATGACAGCTACCTTAATTGAGCTAAATAGGGTACATCACTGGGGTCTTCAAATCCTTGGTGTTTCGTTGACTAGGCCATGACACCTCAAGAGGGCTCGATAGTGATTCTGGCGTCCCAGCATCACCCCACTCCACCCCCTCCACCCCCCACTCAACTCAGCCCAGCTTACTTACCCATACATCAGCGTTGCTTTCTTTCTATTATGCTTGAGATCCCTAGCAAGAATCTTTCCATCTCAACCACAGTCAGTTGCTCCTCTGCTCTGCTGCTTCAGATAAGTTCTTTACTGTGCGACGCAACTCTTGGCCATTGAACCCGACATCTCTGAGAAACCGGGTTGTAGAGTTTGCCACAAATCCTCGACAGCCCACCTCCACTGGGTAAACCCGGACTCTCCATCCTTGCTGTTCCGCTTCAGCAGCTAGTTGAGTATAAGTTTCTTCCTCTCATATGCCTCATCCACAGTGTCCTCCTATGGCACTGTTAACTCTACCAGATGGCGTGCTGATCCAGACTACAAGACAATGTCTGGTCGAAGGTTAGTGGTGGCAATCTCAGGTGGAAAAATATGCCGATGACCAACATCTGCCAGCATTTTCCAGTCTCTAGTTGTCCTGGGCGAGGCTTGAGTTTAACACCGTTTCTTGGTGGTTGCTCTCCAGGATGGAGGAATGTTATCTTTTGTATGTAATGCTTTGATGGAACTGGTGAACAACTTATTGGTCAGATTACGCTTGTCTTCCAATACTAAGGCCAAACATCACAGCACCTGGTCATGGCACCAAGTAAAAAGTCCTTGGCTAAGACCCACCTTACATCCTGTCAAAATGTGCCTTAATGTTGCAGGTGATGATGACAAAGGACATGAGGGATCCTCACCCACCCAGAGGGAGAACATCATGTTGATCTGATGAGGAAATTGATCCTGCTCTGTTCCATTGTCCGTAGGTCTTGCCAGCCGATCTTGTGTTGTTCCACACTCTCCCATCTCATCCATTCTCCCTGCTTGGCCTGGGACATGGCCTTTACACACCTGAACCTCTCCTCCTGCTTTTGTACCTCATTGACCACTAGCTTCCTCCATTAAGCTGGGGTTGCCTTGTGCCATGTAGGAGGAGCTGAACTGAGACCCCCCTCTTCTTTGGCAGTAGACCAAACTGAAAGCACCAGAGTTTCAGTTTGCCCGGTAAAGTGCTGCTGTCTATGCTCTTCAACCCTTCCACTGCTTGATGTCTAACTTCTCCCACACAAACTGTGTCCTTTAGATCCCCACTGTACCATCTCCCAAGACTTTTCACTGGCTTCTTGGACACTGTTGGCATTGCCTCAACATTAATCCTTTGCTGTTCTATGTCGGACTATGTCTGACATTACAATTTTCCCTTTTCGGTCCAATGTTGGACCCTGTCCGACATCATTGAAAAGATGTAAAGCACAGGTCTCTAGTCGTTTTTTCTCCGGAAAAAGCAGAGAGAACCATTCAATGGCCAAGTGAGACCGATAGGAGCCGAATGAAACCGAAAAAAAAGGGAATGTGTGAGCAATTGCCCTAGCAGCTGCACCATACAGAGACAAGCAGACATAAACAAAGGAGGGAGCTGCTTCTGCATCCAGAGCTCAAAGAGATGTTATAGTAATAAAATAATGACTTTTATCGCATTATTGAGGAATTTGGTGTTAAAACGAGTGATCAGGAGAGGATTTATCAGTATGCACATCTATAAAGAGATATGTGAAAAATACAGGGAACATGGGGTGGGGCTTGGCTGGAGATACAGTACTGATGTCACTTAGCATTGCAATGCTCTTTAAACCAGTTTTACTCTGGGGAAAAGAAAAAAAAAATTAAACAGCACGTGTAAAATAAACGGCGCGTGTGAAAATAAATTGGACCTGACGTGCCTGACAGGCGCTGAATAAATGGACTGCAAAGGGTTAATGTAAAAAAAAGTGTACATTCCGGAGCAAAATTGGTCAGCTGAGAGGCGGTTGCTGTAAGGAAAGCACACTCCATCTGGGTAACGGTTGTGGTGATGTTTTCAAAGAAAACTAAAATAATAAAATGTGAAGACAACATAAACCAACTGGGTAGTAAACAAATTGTAAAATAATGTATTATGTTAGAAAGGATATATGAAGGCTTTAAGACCCTGGGGAGTATACTGATGTCAGGAGTGATCATCGATTATCATAATTGTTTAATTGTTAATTATCACCTGCACCTGGCTGTCGTTGTAAATTAGAGCCAGGTGCAGGGTATTTAAAGAAAGCAGCCAGACTGTTCTCAGCTGCTGGTGTGAGAAGAGCCTGGTTGATGGTGATTTCAACCAAAACAAAAAGGTAGTTTTTTTTGTGGGTTCTGTTTTGTCAGAGTGTGTTACAGGTAAACAGCTTAGCTGTCCTGTGTTAGTGAGGTTCCTGTGTGTAGTAGTTAGAGCTCAGGAAAGAGCTAGGTGTTTGTTTTGTTTATTTCTGTTTCTGTTTATCAATCAATTTCTGTGTCCTGGGTCCTGAATTAAAGGGGCAACAAACCTTGAGTTACAGAATTCATCACAAGAACCTTTTCCTTTAATTAGAGATGCTTCTTGATTTAGTGGGCTTGAATTACATTCATGCCCATTCAATGTCATTGGTTAATTTGTCCAATAACCAATTAGTGCAGGCTACTGTTGTAGTCGTGGTTGTCATGCCATCCATGTATGCTCAAATTGGTGGTAGTCGCATTCCAGAAGCCAAGTGCTCTCCTCCCACTACCCATTTTGATGCCCTAATCATTACTTCCATTGCCATGGTAAAAGCCAGTGGCGAAATGGTACATCCTGCCATTATTCCAACTTCTGTAGTGCTGAATTCAGAAGTTGAAAAACTAAATTGCAAATCTCCAAAGTAAGCTTTCACTAAATTTGTTATTGTCATCGGTACACTGAAAAAATCAAATACTTTCCAAAGAAGTTCATGTGGCCCTGAACTATATACATTAGCCAAATCCAGGAATGTCACATGGAGTGCCTTCCTCTCCTTTTTAGCTGATTGAATTTGTTGTCAGATTACACTGATGTGTTATAAGCATCCTGGGAAACCTGGAATGCCTGCTTTTTGTACTGAAGTTTCAATGAAACAGTTCTTTAATAGGTAGGTTGACAATCTCTTTACAATAATGCTGAAAAAAATCTTGCCTTCTACGTTTAATAGGGAAATAAGGCGAAACTGACTGATGCTTGTAGGACTTTTTCTTTTGGTAAAAAGACTCCTCCTGCTCAGCACCATGCTTTTGGTACAACCTGTTTTTCCGATGTAACTTTCATCAATTTTCATAGGATTCGTAGAACTCCAGAAGCACTTTTTTACACTTTGTACAGAACTCCATTAGGCCCTGGAGATGATGACGCCCTTGCTTTTTTCACAGCTTGCTCTACTTCTTTCCACTTATGTGCACATTCCATTTGGTATTCAGGCTTGCTCGTTGTCCTCACCAGGGTCTTGACCTGACTGCAGTTCGGCATCGTAACCAACTTCAGTGGGCAAATGCTCACCTTCGATGGCCACTGGCATGCTGGAGAAATCTGCTCTTCATGGATGAATCCTGGTTTCAACTGTACCGGGCAGATGGCAGACAGCGTATATGGCGTCATGTGGGCAGCGGTTTGCTGATGTCAACGTTGTGAACAGAGTGCCCCGTGGTGGCGTTGCGGTTATGGTATGGGCAGGCATAAGCTACGGACAACGAACACAACTGCGTTTTATCGATGGCATTTTGAATGCACAGCGATACCGTGACGAGATCCTGAGGCCCACTGTCGTGCCATTCATCCTCTGCCATCACCAAATATTTCAGCATGATAATGCACAGCCCCATATCGCACACACACAAGGATCTGTACACAATTCCTGGAAGCTGAAAATGTCCCAGTTCTTCCATGGCCTTCATAATCACCAGACATGTCTTCCATTGAGCATGTTATGGATGCTCTGGATCGACATGTACGACAGCGTGTTCCAGTTCCCGCCAATATCCAGCAACTTCGTACAGCCACTGAAGAGGAGTGGGACACAGGCCACAGTCAACAGCCTGATCAACTCTATGCGAAGGAGATGTGTCGGGCTGCATGAAGCAAATGGTGATCACACCAGATACTGACTGGTTTTCTAATCCACGTCCCTACCTTTTTTTTTTTTTTTTTAAGGTATCTGTGACCAACAGATGCATGTCTGTATTTCCAGTCATGTGAAATCCATAGATTAGGGCCTAATGAATTTATTTCAATTGACTGATTTCCTTATATGAACTGTAACTCAGTAAAATCTTTGAAATTAAGAGCTGAAAACAAGTAAAAAGGTCAATTAAGCCAATTATCAGTTCAATTAAGTGTCTAGTTAAGAAATTGAGAGCTCTGTTGGAATGAAAACCAGCAGACACAGGGTTTAAAAACACAAACTGATTTACCATATTTAATTGGTATAACCTACGTAGCACTTTTTATTTTTCATGAAAAAGGTTTCAGATTGTTCTCACCATGAGCAAAAGGTTCTAAAAAAAGCCCACATCATTTCCCCAGAGGCACTGAGAATGAAGCAGTGGTGACGGGTGACACATGAAGTAATATAGAAAAGGATTAGACAACATTTTGAGACTTGTGATATCTGATGATAAAAGACTTTACGTGCATTACATCGTTGTAGTCAATAAAATTCAATGTAATTGGAAAAATATTTTTTTAGTTTTTGATGGAAAACATGTATAACAATTAAGAATGTAAATGTCGGTCATATTCCTGTTTTATATTTTTTTCTTTGGAGCAACATGTCTTTCAATATCGAACAAAAACCTTATCACCTTTGCGGTTCAGTCTTGTTAATAAAACTACTTACAAACTACATATAGCAGTGGTTCTCATACTTTTTGGGCTTCGCCACCCTTCCTCTTGTCTGTGGTACTTGACACCCCCACCCCCCTCCCAACACGCACACGTACATAGACTGGTAAAAAAAGCGGCTTCGCTTTGTCACTGCTGTTTTTTTTTTTTTTTGCACGAACCAGCCACGATCCATTGTAATAAGAGCAAACTTAACACTGCAGTTTACCGATTGTGACCAACGCTTACTACACAGTAAGCTGATAAACAACAAACATTACCAGATGGCAGCTGACTTCATCCAAACAAATGCAAGCTTAAAAGGCACCAGTCAGATTTACAGCACTATCTATCTACAAACTTTGACATGCCTGGAGGAATCGGCATAAAGATTTGTTTTAAGTTAATATATACCGTATAACAGGAAATTTAGGCTGGTATTAAATTTGGCGGGTACATTTTGCACAGAACATTCACAAAAAAAACCAAAACACAGTTTTGCATTTCTACTTTTAATTCCACGAACATTTACCAGGAAACTTTTATGATAAGCATTTGCTGTGTCTCAGTTTTAAAACTATGGTTCACAACATTACACAGTGGAACGATTACAGTACTACCATGCAGTAATTGTAGGGCGGTATTGCTATGTGTGAAATCTTTAACAATAAAGTCGAAACGAAAATGTTTTTATTTGCTTCGAAATCATTTCAAACTGGTTAATAGACTAGCAAGCTCGGTTTTCAGTTTTATATGGTGCAAAACATTTTGTTTTGTTTCTGGACATTGCGATGCCTGCATTAATAGTTGGATCTACAATGTATCGACAATAACAATCAACCATTCCAACAGCCCTACTACAGTAGCAGGCAGTTTACAGTGCCTCTGGGTTTCTGATCACATCATCAATTCCACATTTTTTAAATCCATTAATGGAAATGTCCGGTCTACTTTTAATGTTTTCAAGCAAATTGGCTTCAGCACTGCCATTCTCGTATCCACTTTGATATGATACATTATTTCTCTTGTCCAGCACTTCTTTAATCTGTTCTGTATACCAATATGACAGAGGGCAAGATCACTATGAACACTGTATTCAACACTGATAGGTGGAAGTATTATTGGCAAGCCAATCAAAATAAGCAGTGAAGCCCAAATAAAGTATCTGCCCATTATACAGTATAGCCTAGGTTAAGATGTGTGCTGTAATACAGTCCTAGGGGATTGTGCCCCCTAGTTTGAGAACCACCGACATAGAGGACCAAACTTGTTGCTGAAATCTAGTTATTTTTACATTCTGTTTCTTTACAGATCCAGACACTTTAACGGCATGCAAAAATCTATTTAATATCTGTGAAAGGTTGCATGCTTGTAGACAATGATATCAATTGTTTTTATTGCCTGTGAAATGTTTTGTTCAGTTCGAACCAACACTAGTACAGAACAAGGTCAAAGCCTGTTCATGTTGATCTTTGCACTGGCCTTTGTGCTACCGTTGGGTTAGGGAGGAAACCTAAAAGTTCCACTCATTGCACCTTGGCAACTAGAAATTGGGGGTTTCAGGTTGAGGAGTAAACATTATTGGGTACTGGAGTTGTTCTATGAAAATTTGCATTTGCCTTAGAACTTGGTCCAATGGGAGGGAGGGAGAGAGAGAGAGAGAGACAGACAGACAGACAGGCTTGTCAGTTAGAATTGCATTTCACTGTGTCAGCAGCATGCCGTTTAATTTTAATGTGGGTAAAAGGAGTCCCATAAACAGAGCCTGTATGTGTGTGAAAAAGCTTCATGTGCACAGAGTGCTGAGGGCTCTGGCTTCCCAGTCCCAGCAGAAAGCATCTATAACCATATTTATAGCTATATCAGTATATATACAGTATCAGTCTGTCCACCTACATATCTACCTCTTTCCAAATACATTTTTACACAGTACCTAGACCTTACTACATTTAGCTTTGTTGGTGTCAGTTTTTATAGATCTTTTAATATGAACATTGCAGTCTGTGACAGTAGCATATTGATATAACCCTGTTCTTATAGTGTACTACTGTTTTAATGCAGTATCAGGTGCCCTGAGGTTTAGTTTCTGTCAGGTATAACTAGTCTCATTGCTTTTACAATACTGTCACTGCAGCAAGCCTCCACCGGCATTGAGACTAGTTTCTGTAATATTGCTATTGCAGGACCACACAGCGACTAGGTCTTCTATAAGAGACAACTATTCCACACAGAGCAGTATGTTGCTTTTATAGTTTTACATTTTTTTTTTTTTTTTTGCAGTTTGAGAGGCGCATCAAAACCCATTTCAAAACCTCATTGTTGATTTGGAATAGTTTATCGGTTTGTACCATTGATATACATCTGTACTAGCAATTTGGCTAAGTATGAACCCTTTGAACAGAACTAATGCCATTGTAGTGCAAGTGATTGTCATTGCAGGTTACGGATAGGATTCCTATTAAGTCTTTAAAAAAAACATTAACTGAAAGCAATTTTGTCCTGCATGAAATCCTGAAGTGACTGATCTATGAAGCAGAGGGCTTAACAATAGGGTGCAGCAGTAAAAAAAAAAAATAAACAGTTTAATTATTTGTTCCTTATCCAACTTCTTCAGCAAGAGGTTTAAAATGAAAGGACCCTTTTTGACTTCAGTACCACTGTTGGTAATCGCTTGTGTTCAAATCAATTGCTATATTGATCAGTCACTAACTAGATACCTTTGCACAAACATTAATATATTGGATTCAATGTGGGGCAAAATTGTTTTTCATTTCTTAATTCTTTATTAGGAACATATCCTTTCATGGAATAATTAATTTTGTTGCTTGTATGCCATTATAGCATCACTTTGCTGCCAGCAACCCAATTGCTGTAAGAAGGGGCTTGATTACTTTTCTCCAGTGTAAGCACAGACAGGGTGATGTCATTCTTGTACACAGTCTGTGTTAGCTGGGTGGCAGGGTCCCTGCTTTTATTTCTCCAATGCCTGATAAATTGAGCCATTTGGGGTTTTTGCAGCATGCTGGCAGCTCATTTCTTTAAGCAGGTTTCTTGGGACAAAACTTGGAGCCTATAAGCGCTGCCATGGTGAAGCGGAATTCCATATGCTTGCAATGATCAGTGGTGGAATCTTCCAACCCCCACCCCAACTCCATCACTGAAGTGTTTAGCAGCAGTATGGCTTTTACAGAACTGTTCTTGCATAACCCACATCATTGCCAGGGGCCCATTTGTACAATGTAGTGAGACAGTGTTGAACCAGGGAATGTGTCTTTTATAAAATATATAAATCGGGGGTATACAAAATAAGTATGCTACTCTCCGTTTGCAATATGCACTTTACCATGGTTTATCATAACAATATAAATTGGGTATATAAATTGGGTATAATTATTAGTATTGGAACATTTTAGAATTATAAAATCTTACATTCATTCTATTGTTAAATTTTCTGTTGTTCCATATTAGAAAAAATTTCTATATTTAAGTATTATTATTTGATGCAGTTATAATAACCTTCATGAAAGACAGGGTCCATTATCTCCAGGTAATAAATGCTTTTAAAATCAGATTTTCTAAATGTATTTTTAGGTTATAGTTTGGATACTTGAAATTTGTCATGTTTAAATAGATTTGCAAGTCACGTTCGCCTCGTGACTTATAACGCACCCAGGGAGTGTGGATATTAGAGTATATCCCACGTCCTGTTGTGCCTTACTGCTTATTTGTAAGTACTCTCAGATTTAACAGAAACAGAAGATTTTGGTTTGTATACTGGTTAATTAAAAAAAAAATGCATTCTGTACAGCTTTTGGAATCCTATTTCCATTTTTTACTGCACTTTGTTTTACAGAGCGGTACACTTTTAAGAAAGCTATTTTAAAATCTATGGCATTGACATCTCAATTAGCGCCTGGGTTGTAAGAAAAGCACTGACTCCGATCTGGAGGTTTGATCATCAGGAAGTGAGCACTGGAACGCAGTGTAGAATTTGCTTTGGTTCTTTTGTCCCCAGATACACGACCCAGTAAATGTAATGGAGGTAAGAATATGACTGACAGCTCCCACAACTGCGAAGCAATAAAACAAGAGGTGATAATATATATATCCATATAGAATATATATAGATATATATGATATATATATATATTATATATATATATAAATTTACGTCATAATGTTGTATCACCAACAACTGTACACCCATTGAAACAAGAACATAATTTGTTAAATATATTACAACATTTAAAGGTATCTGATTACCTTTTTTCCCATATTAAATAAAAGGGTACACCAGTATAATTTATTTTCCATTTGGTCCTGTAGTATTGTGTGTAAATGTCATCACACACATACAGTTCCATAGACATAAACTGTAGGAACTTTTAGTATCATATGAAAATCATAGAACACACACACACACACACACACACACACACACACACACACACATATATATATATATATATATATATATATATATATATATTACCTAGACATACAATTGTATTCTTGACATTGTATATTTTAATTTACAGTTGTTGGTTATTGATTTTGAAAATAAACACTCTACATAAGTAATAACATTTCCAGTATCAAAATCTACTGAAGGCAATGCCTGTTAACATCACTGTGGCAGAACACAGCTCTGCTCTTTAGAAATTGGCAGGGATGGGGTTAAATTCCCCTACCTGCCTTGGTTCATTGTGTTCAGGTGGCTGGGGTTGATTAGTTGATTAGGTTAATTAACGATCAATCAGTGCCCAGCCACCTGACATAAAAGGAGGCCTCTGCTTTTCATTTAGGAAGAGGGAGCTGAGGAAGCAGGTTGGTGTTTTGGGGGTTTGTGATTTTTTTTTTTTTTTTTTTTTTTTTTTTTTTTTTTTTTTTTTTTTTTTTTTTATTTTTTATTTTTAAATGTTTTGAATCCAGTGAAGGCATTGCCCAGCCTGGAAACCTTTATTTTTGTGAGTGTATTTTTGCTTTATTTTGTGTTTAAATTGCTTTGTTTTGGCCCTTGTGCCCTTTCATTTTTGTGTTTATAATAAAATAGTTATTTTTTGAACTCCAGACTGTCTCTGGGCCTCTATCCACTCACCAGCCTGCCACAAACACTTATTTGATGGTACTAAATAATTAAGCTGCAGAACAGTATTGAAATGCTGGCACAATATATCATACAGAACACTACAATGTTTTCTTATGCTTTTCATTATTACAATGCGTTGTACGTGTGTAATAGACTGTAAATACACTTACAGCAGCAATTGAATCAATGCAATTGCTAGTACTATATTTGAGTTACATATTAAAACAGCAATATTTGTTGTATTGATATTTGTGTGTAATGCTAGGTTATTGGTGAACTGTAATGCAATTCTTCATATTGTTCATGGTGGATTAAATGTTAAAACTGCTTGCCTTTACAGTCTGCTGCATTTGCTGATTTTATTCTGAACAACAAAGCAAGATAATACAAAACAAAAAACAATCTCTGTTTTTCTTTGCTATCATATCGGGTACAATTGTATTTAAATCCCTTCTGTTGTTGTTACATAGTATGCTGTGATCTGCTTATAGTAGTTTTGCAAAGGTTTTTTCAGAGTTGCACACTGGTTGCCTGATATAGATTTAGTTTTCTGTTTTGTGTGTTCTGCAAGATTCTCTGTAGTTTCTGCTTAGATCATTATTTGCAGTGCTCAATAACTATTAAACAGCACAAAACGCTTCTCAAAAAATTCTTAGAGGCAGTTTTTTTTGGTGGGGAGGCACATCAGTGTTGCACACGTTTCAGTTTTTTATCTATGAGATTTAGTGCAAAGTGTAATGCTTATATACTCCCATACTTCACTTTTCAGAAGCAATTTATGCTGAAATTGCAGTACATAATCATACAGAACACACACATACTGAAATAGAATATCAAAGATGTCAAAAATTAAATATTAGGTAAATGTAGATATACGTATTCCCAAATTAAAACAAATTAGCATAGAGATCTATAGGGAAATGGCACAATTAAAAGGGATATGTGACTGTTAGAGTCTAAAACACCATCTGAATTAATTTTATTGGGTGTTTAAGCCCTACTATATATTCCTCTCTTAGATGTGCGCCAGAGGACACTGGATAGTTTTGCAGTGGGTTTAAGGTACAGTATGCACATTCCCAGACCACCAAAACACTGCTACATATTTGTATCTTTATTTATTTATTTTGATGACACAACCTGCATAAATGGCCTGTATTCATATCTCTATTAAATAAATACCTGGTTTGTGTTCAGAGTTTGAATTGTTTTCGTACTTTGAGAAAAGAAAAAGCAAAGATGAGGAAGGAATGACAACAGGACAAACAGAATGAAAGCGAGAAGAGTGCAGTAGGGAGGAAAGAGACGAAAAGAAATGAGATGGAGAGAGGGAGAGGGGGTGGTAGAAAAAGAAAGGGGGAGGGAGGCGGTGCATGAGAGAGAGAGAGAGAGAAAATAAAAAGCAGTAGGATCAACAGCAGTATTGATCCAGGACGTCACAGCAGTTGATCTAGAATTCATAACTGATGGCTTTAGGTGAAGGGGCTCTGTTGCAGACTCTGTAATCATCTTCTCGCTGCTGGGAGAGACACAGCGTCTTTGGAGAAGAGAATTTAAAACTGCTGTTTTTCATCATAGGCTGGGGGGGGGGGGGGGGGGGTGCTGATTCATTTGTTGTTGCCTTCGGAAGGAAGGGTTATTAAAATGCTTTGTTTTGATGTTGTCTGGTAATGTGTGAGGCTTCTTGGACTGGAGATTTATTTGTCATCTGTTAAAGCTTATATCTTTTGCTCCCCCCCCCCTCCCCCAACTACGATTAAGCTTTTGCTGTGGCTTCCAACCTAATGATACAGCTATCTCTCTGGAATATATTTTGTTACGAGCCAGGAGATTTAATCAAGTGCTGAAGCTTGTTTTTTTGTAAAGAAGCTTTCGCTGTTGGCTGTAGGAGGAAAATAGCACCAGTTTCAGGGTTTTTTTTTTTCCATCCTGTATACTAAAACTGGTTTTGTGTGGTTTTATGCTTTATTGTTTTGAACTTGAAGATTTCGGCACTTGTTCTTACAGTGAATACATAAAGAAAGGAAGGTTTTGTTTACGGTCCCTGAGCTAAGGGACCGGTTGCAAAAAGGTTCATGTAAGAAATCCCGAATAGGATCCAGCTGCGAAAGAGAACCTCCCACCTTGTAAACGTGAGTTTGGTTTGGCTGCTGCTGAAACAGAATCTGAACGTGTCGTCGCCATGAAAAAAATTTGGGCGAAGAAACGATTTCAGGTAAGAATTTACAGTTGTTTGAATTTTTTTTTTTTTAACAACATTTTTTGTCAGTGTGCCTTTATTAATGTAGTTCATATTTATTGTTTAGTTTTGCATAACCTCTTTAGAAAAACAAAATTTATGACACATGTGAGGAGCGTAATTTGTTAAAAGTGGCAGTAGAATATTCTGGTGCCCCACCCATCCTCCGTATTATTAAGCATCTGTGTTATTTAATACACACAATAGCGGGGTGTAAGCGGTATGGAAGAGCTAAGTCTGTTCGATGCTGTCTCTTTTTAATTCACATAACCCAATTAGTACTAGGGATAACCTCTTCCAAATGGTGTTTCTGGCTACAGTTTTAGTTTAGTTTCAGTTCCCAACCTACACAAATGAGCTGTCTGGACAGCTGTCTGCAGGGTAAGTAAAGTAAAACTAATGTGTTTAGAAAACAATTTGTCAAGAGGACCACCGTTAGCCTTCAAGTTCCTTTAGGATCACCAAATTAGCCCAGGGGTGGGGAGCCCTTGGGAGGAAATTCATGCTTTCCCTATTTTTTAGTACCATATAAAGCTCAACCATGTTGTTTGTTTTTTTTGTATATATATATATATATATATATATATATATATATATATATATATATATATATATATATATATATGATATATATATGCGCAAGACAAACCTTCACAAAACACCTTCACAAAAATAGATGCCACCAATATCAGAATTGTGGATATACCTGTATTTAAAATGTGAACATGTATTATTATTCCACAACCTGGAAATGTTGGAAACAGTGGCATCACTAAGATGTCATAGTGTGCGGCCACCACCCTTTCCCTTATAATGTATCTCAACAGTGTCAGATCTACAGTGTTATGTACTTAATACAATCTTTGGTAATTTCCTCTGTAAAAATATGGGAAAACAAACATAATTGAAAGATTTCATTAACAGCTTTTGGCCCTGTTTAGATTAAACAGACTACAGAATGTTTTATGAGGTCCCATTTGCAGGGTCTGTAGACTCCAAAACACCCCTCCGGAAACAACTCTGGTTAAAAAACAGACAACTAAGAAGCATGGATCCCTCATTTGACTGCACAAAATAAACATAGCACCTCAAGCTGTGGAAAAACAAGCTTGATGTTACTGACATCACAGTCTTTCACAACTGGGCTCTTCGACGCCCCCTTTTAATCAGTTTTCTCTCCACTCTTGTTGCTATGTCATTAACTCGGAGTTCTAGAATCTCAGTCTTGCTTCTAAAAGGATCTCCCTTCCCTGCGTCTCAGAATCCATTGCTTCTACTGTAGTTTTAGATTTTTGTACATTCTCTATTTTTTCCTATGAAATATATTCAAAGCTTTATTGATTACACGTCCCGTCACCCTTATCTTTTTCTAGCAGGTTATTTTGGGTAGACAAACAAATGAATATATAGGGAATAGGATAAATATTCTCTGACAAAAGTCTCTATGGTATAATCAGGTACACAATCAGTTGAAACAGTTTTTGCTTTGAGAATGTCTCTGCAGTCTAATAATCGTATCTCCTATTGTGGAATCTAGGAAATAATCAAGTTCTGTTTAAGTATAAAAACAGGCAGACATCATTAGTATATTTTTCTAGCCAGATTGATATCTGGATAGACAAGTACAAGAAACAGTGTCTCACAAAACCAGAAACCTGGTAAATCCAATATTCGTGTAATGCAAACCAAATGTGTAATGCATCAAAAAATATTTTGACATTCTGAGGACATTCACCTTGTGATAAGAGTTGACGATCAAAGCTATGGATTTCTTACCCGAAAGACAGAGAATGGGAGAGAGATGGCGAGGAAGGGAAGTAATTGGATCTTGATAACCAGAGAGACTGACAGAGAAGCGAAGTGTAGATCACAGGGCAAACTGATAATAAGATTGATGGAAATTTAAGTCAAAGGTTAAGTCATTTGTCAGAAAATGGTAATAACTAGTTTTGCTTATTGTAAATGCCAAAAAAGAGATTGTATAGCTTTCAGATTGTCTACAACATAAAATACCCATTTTCCTGTATTCAAGTAAATTCATCTAAAGGAATAATAACATATTCAGGTTATATATTTAAATATCTTCTAAACAAATATATTTATTGTCTATAGTCTGATGTACACTAATATATATATAAAAAATGAGAGAATATGTTTTAGAGTACATAGATAGCTTTATTGAATAGAATGGCTAAACAATACATTATATACATTATATACAAAATATGATCTAATGCATTCCAATATTTTACTTCCATTTGTTTTCTATCTGAGGCATTATTATTTTTTAATGTTTTAGAAATGTTCAGTTTGCATGTTGTTGTCATGGGTACTACACTTACAGTATGCACAGCTTGATTCCTCTAGGGTTTATAAACCTCTCTGTGTCAAAGCAGGTGGAGAGACACAGTTTTCCTAATCGTTGTGATACACAACAACAAGTTGTTTTTTTTTCAGTCATTTCGATCAGTAAATCTTGATATATATATAGAATATATATATATATATATATATATATATATATATATATATATATATATATATATATATCCACTTCCAAACCAATCCTTTCCCAGGTTTGGTTAGGAAAGGAGAATGTATATCAACTGGGTGGTAAACAAAGAAACTAAATAATGTAATGGTTTTGAGATTAACACTAAAGATGGGTTAATTAATTGATAATACTGTGTTAAATAAGGGAAACTAGATGTAATTAAGCCTGGTTTAAAATAAATATGTTGTGTTTAGTAGAGACCATACAGTGGGGGGCATTAGAACCCAGTAGAGGTTACTGGAGTCAGGACCAACTCCAGGTTTAGTCAATAGAGTAATTAATGGGTTAATTAGTTAAGTTTAAAAGGGTTTGGGTGATAGTAGGAGTTTGGTTGGGAGAGTTGGAGAGTAAGCTGGTTATTGTGAATATTGTGGAAATAAATGGGACAATGAGCTATTGGAATGGTATTTGGATTGCGATTTGGTTTCGGTGATGAGGTAACAGGCTTAGCCTGCCTTGTTATTAGGTAGGAAAGCTAGGGCCCGAGATCGGGTTAGGTTTTGTTTTGTTTATTTTTCTTTTGCTGCAAATAATAAACACATGCTATGGCATTTCGTGGCATTCTGTGTCTAAAAGTATTTATTTGAAGAAGAAAAAACTTGTCACCAGAGGGCAATCTGTCACTATATATATTTGTGAGAATTTCTACTCGCATTTTGCATTTGAAGATTCGTTTTCTAGAAGATCTTTGGTTATCAACGCAACATAAAAAAAACCCAAAAAACTACAGTATAATATGTGTTTTATAATGATGCAATGAAACCAGTCACAAGAGACTGAACACTGGGGGCTGCATTACACAGAAGGCTGGGTTTTGAAGGTGCCTCTCTCTGTGTATTTAAAAAAAAGAAAAACCAACCAATTCCAGAAACCGTTCTGGGTTTTATTGGCTGGTGCAACCAGATAACCGTTAAGACAGTTTTAAACAGAAATAAAGTCACTATAAATCTTTAAAAGAAATGTAATGGTTACATATAAAGAACCATTATTAACTTTAAAGTATCCTCAAAAACATTTTTTAAAAAATGAATGAAAAATGACAATTTAAAAAAAATACTTTTGTTTTCCTAAACTGTAACATCTACAGTTAGGTGAGGTTGGAGGTGAAGTGTGGGGTAGGTTTTCCTCACTAACATTTCATAACAAAGAAAACAACTATCTGAACATTGAGTAATACTATTTGTAATTTGTAATCTGTTTGAGTTTTGTAACTGTAAAGGGACAGCCCATACCACATTACTATCCCAATTAACCAGTAAATAAAGCCAATTACAGCAACAATATTTACTGACCGTCAAAATCCTCTTGGCGACACAGGTTTGAGGCCAAAGGTCAAAGTTGTAATTTAATTTAATATACAGCATAACATTTACACAATTGAAACACAGTTAAGTTACTCATACTATAATGTGTTTATTACACTATAAATGTGTATGTATAATAGGCGGAGTTAGTTATGTATTAAACAAACGAAAATTTTTTTTTTTTTTCAAAACTGCATGTTTCAGACAAAAAAAAGTGAATGGAAATACAGGCCGGGTAAGATTTATCGACTCAGTTTGTTAGCTGCAACCATTTTAGAAATAGATGTGAATGGCTTCATTAATAACAACACTTATTTAATTAATGAAGAAAGGCTCTTTAAACAAAGTGTAACTACAGGATTCAGAATGCAAGCACTCTGCAGTATTGTACATCACTCAACTGAAACTTGTAGTACCTCTTACCCTTTGTCTGCAAAACAATGTGACCTTACTCTTTGTTGAGAGATTCAGGGTTAGAAATAAATTAGCCACAGCTACTGTGTATTTCTTTAAAAACATGAACTGATTTCCAGCGCAACGTTATAGGTATTTATGCAAATAGCAGATTAATTAGAAGTCAGATATATACATGTTTTGTCAAAGTATCTTATTTTCTAAGCCTTAAAAGTAAGAACAAATGAAGACATTGTATGTTGTTTTAGCAATGCTTTACTTATGATATTTTTGGGGTATAAGTAAGGATGAAGAGGGAGTATCGTTCAGTAAATGACAGGTCTGTGCTGAACACAAGCACCTAAGAGAGAATGTAGAAATCAAGTATGCACAACACGCCCTGCTTTATAGTCACTAACATCTCTCTCCTTTATCTTTCAGAAAACAGGACACTCCACTCGAACCTTTGGAAGGTTTACCCATGGTGTGTTTGGGTTTATAAATATCAACACAGCCCCCTTTCCCTTCAATCCATGAACCATATGCTACCCCATTTGAAGGAGTGCTAACCAACATCAATTTTCTTACCCCTGTTTAGCTCTTGTAATATTATCACTGCATTTTTTTTTCTTGGTTTCTTTACTTGTAGTCTGTATTCCAATTTGGAATATGGAAATAAGGTATTTATTTTAATTATGGTATCTGAACACAAATTTCCCACCTAATTAAGTCAATTCAATTAATAAATGTATTTTAAGTAAATTATGTCTTAAAGAGTGAAGTAGCACTTTAAATTACAGTGCATACTCTACTTAACCGTTTAATAACATGGTAAAAACTGGTAACTACCAATTGCTCCTGTCTTACATGGTAACTATACATGTAAAAGTGTGTAATTACTTGGCCTATGTAACCGTCAATGCCATGGTGTTAGCATGCAGTTACATCTGGAACCATTGGTTGTTACACAGTTATTACAATATATTTGCATGAATGTTCATACCCTGCCATCTAACATGCTACTAAAGATTATCAGCACAATAAGAGGGCTGATATTAATGTTAATAAAGATAATAGAAGATAAGAACATGCTAAGAGTAAAGCATTGGTTCACTCTCCTTCAAAGTGGTAGCTTCTTTTCATTTTTATTAATTCTGTATCTTTTGCTTTGCAATAAATGGTGGCTATTCTTTGAAAAGATATGTATGTAGTTGTGTTTTATTTTATTTTAATTCTATTTACTAATTTTTCATGTCTTTGAGAAAAAAAAAAAAAAACTTGCTATATGCTATTTGTTTAAATGTTTGTATTGCATGTGGAACTCAGTTATACCTTTTGAAATGGTGAAGTGTCAGGGTCTTTCCTCCTGAATCTTTGTATTCATTTGAATGGATGCTGAGACTTAAATACAAACAGCTTTATTGATTGGTGTTAGCACATAATGCATATGCATTAATGTTGAGCAGCCTTATAAATTACTTAAAAACACTCAACTAAATCCGGTAGCACTTTAGATTAGAGGGCTATGAAACAATGCAATAACATGGTAATAACTGTAACTACTCTGACACAGTAACAACTGGTGGAATACGTGTGTAATTACACAGAAATGTCCTATGCTATGGTGGTACAATGTAAAAACATCAGGAAAGGTCATTTACTTGTATAATAGGTATTGTGTAGGTGCAGAAACCATTGGCAAGTACCCAGTTAAAGAAATTATGTTTACAGTGGTTGACACCATTTACTAATTTCAGTATTATTGCACTGAGTTGCATGAAGTACAGCTTGATTTTGATAAAATGTTCAAACACTGCAGAGGACATAAAGTTCTTAGTCTAGATGGTATGTAGTTCTAAATACAATTAAGCATTTTTGAGGTTGGTCAGAAGTAGACAGCATTCAAGTATTGTTTATTTTTACTTTTGACTTAGGGTAAAATAAAATGTGTTGTCATTGAATGAGAAGCAATTAACAGCTTGTAAAAGTATGTGAAAACCGGTACAGTAGTTACTGAGTCCCTGAAACCACAGGGTGTTATTTGCTGGCACCACTGCATGCTGTAAGAAATACTGTGGTGTCTACCTGTTCACTTTTATAATGATAAAATAATAATCAAGGGTCAGAAAGGCAAGTTGTTATGCAAATGAGGAAACCTGCTTGTTCTTTGAAACAGTAATATTAAGAATAAGGCTTTTGACAGAAAAGGAATTACTGTAGTCAAGCCACTACTCTGTGCAAAGGAAACTATTCCACAAACTTTAAGGACTGTTTCATATCATGTTTTTTTAAAGCCTAGTTTAATTTGATCAAGCCTGCAGTTCACAAAACCTTTTAGGCTGAGTTTATCTTGTCTTAGTCTTCTTTTTCAAAGCAGTGTTTCACCTAAGAGAATGTTTATAAGCATGCTTCAAAAACAGTCCTATAATGTTTTGTGACTAAAGTCAAACAAACTGCGAAGTGAGACTACAGTATAGCAGAAGGGATTTTTCACTTTAAATGCATTCTTGTCCAAAACACTTACCATGCATGAGTTATAATAAAACCCACAACATTCATTTAAATGGATACAGAGACTTGGAGGGTAATGAATATTCTAGTCATGTAGCTATGGCCAAAAGTTTTGCATTACCCTAGAGAATTAACAAATTTTGTTTCATAAAGTCGAATGAAACCTGCTGAATAATGTTACACTAACATAGTGAATTACATACCACTTTGTAGTTTTCCATATACTTAACATAAAAATGACAAAAATTGAAAAATCTAACATGAAATACTGTACTACTGTTATGGCTTTTGCAATATCATTTTGCAGTTTATTTGATTACATGATGTTAAATCAAATATCTAAATTATGTTCATGTAGATTGTGTTTATGTTTCAGTCCTAAAATTGTAGGTGATGCAACACTTTTGGCCAGAGCTGTATATGCAATGCATAAGTACACGTAGCTTTCAGAGAGCCAGCAAAGAAGCTCTGATATAAGAGTGTCATGTTAGCTTAAAAAAGAATGAGGCTGAAATCAATAGAAAGACATTTCTTAGTCTGTGTCATCTCATCAAAGAATGTCGATCTCACACAGAGGGGCACAAGGTGATGGGAAAAGGCTTTGCTAGATAAGGTACAGCTAGCTCTGGAGGAGTCGTAATGAAAAAGTTTTTGTCTGCTAGATGAGGGTTTACAGGGCTATGGCTGGTCTTTGATTTATTTTTTGTTTAATTCATGGCATAAGTTAATTGATTAAAAACAATGTTGATTGATCACTTCATCTTCTGTTGCTACAGAGACTTTTATTGAATCTGTTTGTGAGCATTTTATTTTGTGTGAAAAAAAGATATTGCATTTTTTGTTTTAGTAATGTAAACAATCATTTGCAAAAAAATTATCACTCTTGTAGTGTACCTTGTAATATTTACACATGACATTTATTTAATAAGGCCCAAATTTATAAAGGGGAAAATCGACCCCAAAAAGCAATGTAATGTGCGTGTTCAGTACGGCCGCACTCATCGTCAAAATAATGACCTATTTTATAAGACTAATTAGGTAAAGCAGGCAATTCCGCAATCAACCAATTTAAATACCCATCACTGTAATTAGCAATGGAGAATTACACACATCTCACAATAAATAACGGGTTTGGGTCAACCCTGCTTGTGTAGGCTACACATTACAAAAGAAAATGAATGGCACACAAAGACCTCAGCCTGGTACTAGCCATGGTGAGAGGATGCTCAGAAGCGAAAACTGAAACTTACCAACATGGAATTGGAGATTTTGGTACAAGCAGTACTTGTAACACCTAAAGATGTGTTACAAACTCAAAATACATCACCAGGACAAATGAATAAAATATTGAATGTGCGGTGGCTTCTTAATAAACAAATGTACCACTTCAGAGTTTGTAGTCTAGGTTACTTATACATTACTTATACTTATAGTTACTGTGCTTTGCATATTAGTTTAGCTTCTTATTTTGTATAGAATAATTCCAGGCATATAGACTTTTCAAACTTCAGAAACAATAAGTTTTATTTACATACATCCATGGAAGTCAAATGGGTAGATAACACTATGTAACACAATTTGTTTTCCTGGGTAGTAAATGTTATTTGCTAATTGCTTATGCCTCAAAAGTATAGAAAATGGCTATTATTCCCCACAAACTTTGCTTTTGTGACCAGGACAGTGATATTTCAAAATATCATTATTTCCAATGGGAAAACGGGCAAATGTGTGTCTTTTCGTTCACATAAAGTCCGAAAAAAACAACATATGAATCCAAATTAACATGTATTTATACTAAAGTAATACAAAAATGACTACAAAAGATTTAGAAGTGAGTAGTTTTTTGAGATTTACGATTATACTGTATTTACAGTAAAATGAAAAGACACACATTTGCCTGTTTTCCCACTGGAAATAGTGATATTTTGAAATATCACTGTCCTGGTCACAAAAGCAAAGTTTGTGGGGAATAATAGCCATTTTCTATACTTTTGAGGCATAAGCAATTAGCAAATAACACTTACTACCCAGGAACAAAAAAAAATAAATTGTTACACGGTGTAATCTTTCCATTGTTGTACAGCAGTATCTTCAACAACAATACAGCTGCATACGAACAGTCTTCAGTTTAATTATGAGTTATATCTTCTTAAAGACTTATGCAGTTACAACTCTCCTATTTCTTATGTTTGTCTGTATGTCTTACTCTATGTATGATTTTAAACCATATCTATATGGTACATATGGTCGAAAAACTGTATTTGCTCTAGCTACAAACTAACTGCGTCATTTGTCCCACTCGAATCTAACAATACTACCAGTACTGTGAAATACCAGAATGCCATATTACAAAAAAATAAACTCTGTTGGCATTACTAAAATAACAGTGGAGGATGAGCCCTCATTGTATATGAGACTTTTTCTTTCGTGCACCTTGGAATATCTTTCCTTCTTAACCTCCTCAACCGTTCTATTGCCTATACTCTAAGAAGTAAAGGCTTTCATTAGAACCTTGCTTTGCCTCTGTGAGGAGACCTTTTTAGGTGCTTCTAAGAACCTTTTTTTACATGGATTCTATATCCTCTATTTGCAGACTTTCTTTTTTCTCTTGTAAGCTATGAAACATCTATTGAAAATTGGAGTTTGCAAAACAATACAGTACCAGTATTATAAACCGTAATTTATAAACTGACTTGATCAGAAGGGTTAAAAAATGAGGTCTTTGCAAAATGTTATTAAATGTTTCTTTGTCCTTGAAAATGATGTCTCCTTGCTGCTTTCAAATCTCCCACATCACCTTGCCTTTTATATAATCTACTGTCTTACTACGGCAAAGTAACGCCTGCTTTTCAGAGTTCCTAAAGTAATCCCGCAAATACAAGGCCAGCAATTATCGGCAGATTTAATAAATTAGACAGAATATTTAATAGATCTTATTTGCAAAATCCCCTCCCAATTTTAGCGGTTTCATTCAGAAACACCCCAGAATTACATATGCATCAAGGGCTAAAGTGCACAGAGACATTGCCCCTGCAAATCACGTATTAATTGCATGTTTATGCCATTGTGTGTGTTTTATAAATCCCATCCAAGAATTCGAACCCTCAGCGCCTGTTATACAGTAGTAAAACATGTGCAGTCTTTTTATAAATCTGGGCCTAAGTGTTTACATAATAGTTACTAGTATTTGCTTGGGATAGTATTTTAAAGAATGATACACATTGGCACTCTAGGTTGTATTTGTTTGTAAGGCCTCATACTGAATACGTGTATGTGGACACTCATTTAAGCTCTCAATGCAGACTGAATTGCTGTAACTCTGGAGGCAAGAATTAGTGTATAATGCACCCACAATTATGTAGTTTTGCTTCCTTGTGAACTGTTTAGTTGTTCACCATCAGGAAGGCCCGAATGTTAAGCCTGTCAGTTTAAAATTATTAGTGAACAGCAACTACCAGCCTGAAAATGCACCTCAAATATGTATAGGCACTTACTAACAAAAAAATTCTGTACCAATATATAACTGGAATCTAGCCTTCTGCCTGTAGCTGATTCATGACATAATGTACCTCAGTACCTTGCTGCCTCTCTGTCTTTCTTAGCCTACAGTCAATATCTCATGATACAGGGTCAGGAATCAGTCTTCATTCTTGTATTACATGTATATGAAAGCTGAGGTTTAATAAACCTATACAGAATCATATAGATTAAGTCTTTGGTATCTATCAAAAGACAACATCATTTTTACACAGGCTTTTAATGAGAGAATTGTAATTAGAGCAGTGTTAGAGCAGGCTTTAATGGTGTAAAGTGCAATACAGCAATCCTTTATCCAAGATGCCAGGGCAGCAGTTCCATAATGAGGGTCGGCGTGAGTCTGATTTACCATGTTTGTCATGAACTCTGGATACTATAGTAACGGTGCTCTCTTGTTTGCTTTTTCTTGCTGCCACTATGGAAGCGAAGTTTTCCGCTCCTGCAGGAAGCACAGTTATGGTAATGAAATGGTCTACTCTAATCGACATTCACTTGTTCCTCCAAAACTTTGCCCTCCTCTTTCTTTCCCTTTGTAGCTCACAGTACTTTCTCATTTCTTTGTTTTCCTGATTCTCTTTTAACACATTTTGTATTTCATTTATCATTTTGGAGATTAATTTTGGTTCTCCAAAAAGGTGCCAGATTTGGAAGATTACACATAGGCCTTTCTGTTAATCCACAGTGCAAGGATAGCAATACAAGCACAGGAAATGTGAGCCTCATTGCCACTTAAACATGCCTTAGCTACTCTGTCACCATAAAAGAATGTTGCACTTATGAGGTAAGGGAGCAGTAAGTCTCCATACCTTTCTAGTTCGTGGCCAAAGAAATGCAGAATAAGAAGAGTACAATACTGTCCAATTCACTTTGAATTTGAACTATGGACATTATTTTTAAGGTCATTTGAAATGAGTATACCATAAACTGCTTGCACATTGTAATGTTATAGCCATAGTATGTGGTATGTGTGTTAAGCTAACAAGAATGCAAATGCTATTGAAATGGCATTATTGAGATATATGTGCTCAACTCATATATATATATATATATATATATATATATATATATATTACAGTATATATAGCTTCAGAGCATCATTATGGACTACAGTTTACCTAAAAAAGGTAGCTTTAAACAGTCAAAGAATGTCCTGTAATCTATCCTATCCATTCACTATCAATAGAATTTTATATTACGTTTCCTCACATTTATTAAAACTGCCTTTTCCTTTCCTCAGACTCAGAGACCACAGAAGACGAGACAGCTGAGCATCAGATACGCATGGCAACAAAAGAAGGACCCCGTGCTCCTCAGGACCAGGCTGTTCACAGAGAGCCTACAGGTAATTGGAATGAATTTTTCTGTTGCAATTTCATCAAAACCAATTTACATCAAAGTTTATTAAATATGTAGTTGACACGTTTCCATATTAATCATATAAATGAGATAATAGCACAGTGCTGACATAAAAAAAAAGTAAACCCTATGCTGTGGTATGATAACTATAGTATTTGCTACCCATACACAGCTGCTCTCAAGCACTTTTTGTACATGAGCCATCAGCTTTTAACTTGATGTAGTTTCTTGTAGTTCCTACATATAACTACAAGGACAACTGCAACCATTTCTTTAGGAATTCATTAACATAGTTTCCATAGGTTATGCTATAAAATGTACAAAACAAAACAAAGCATTAATATTATACTGTTATAATATTACCAAACGCATTGCACAATAACACAAAGCAAATTAAATATCTACTTGCTGAAGTGGTTTTTATTTTAGCCAGCGAGGTGTTCACTTGTGGCAGCAATGCACTAGCAAAAGCCACAGGGATGTGACGTTAGCTCCCTAGCAACAAGCTTGTTGGGAATGGATTCTTTCAGTGCGGCGGGTTAGTGCATTTGAGAAGACTCATGAAGTTAATTGGAGACTTAAGTTGATGAGAAGCAATTACCCTCCGCAGTACGAATTAAAACAATGTGCTGCATTTTATACAAAAAAATTAGAAAAAACTGGTTGCGTAGAGGATTTATACTGGACTCTGGCGCCCCCGATAAAACAAGGGAGTGGTTGTACAGTATTTGTTAGCCTATTTGTTTTTCTATGGGTCTCTCGCTATATCACAGCCCTTGATATATAGCAGATTGATATTGGACCTCGACACACGTGATATATCGAGTGGGTCGTGTACTGCATCTTTCTGAGAACAGTGTTGAAAAGGTAACGCTATGTAACACAATTTTTGTTCCTGGGTAGTAAGTGTTATTTCCTAATTGCTTATGCCTCAAAAGTATAGAAAATGGCAATTATTCCCCACAAACTTTGCTTTTGTGACCAGGACAGTGATATTTCAAAATATCACTATTTCCAATGGGAAAACAAGAAAATGTGTGTCTTTTCGTTCACATAAAGTCTGAAAAAAACAACATATGAATCCAAATTAACATGTGTTTATACTAAAGTAATACAAAAATGACTACAAAGGATTTAGAAGTGAGTAGTTTTTCGAGATTTACGATTATACTGTATTTACAGTAAAATGAAAAGACACACATTTGCCCGTTTTCCCATTGGAAATAGTGATATTTTGAAATATCACTGTCCTGGTCACAAAAACAAAGTTTGTGGGGAATAATTGCCATTTTCTATACTTTTGAGGCATAAGCAATTAGGAAATAACACTTACTACCCAGGAACAAAAAAAATAATAATTGTTACACGGTGTAATCATTTCTATACTGTGAATTATAAATCACGATAGAAATAATGAGTTTTGGATTTATAATAAGTTTATATCATATGAAGGGTGTCTCATAATAGAAGAGCCATTATTTGCTCAAAGCTTTTCTTCAAGGTCCTCAAGGTGACATCTCTTATATAATAAGAGTTACCCTACACACGATATATTAACTTATATAAATCTGTCTGAGGAAAAAAAATATATATATATATATATACCTGACTGCAGTGGGACCAGAGAAAGGGTGGATATGTAAAAAGTCAGATAAATGAATCCTGTTTTAGATACCATTATACACAACTGTAACGATACTATATTCACACAATTATTGTCCCCTAAATCCCTTGTTTCGAAAGATACAGGGTATTGATGCTTTTGACAGAGTAGCTGTCTGCCAAGTCGAGGCGTGCATTTGTTGCTGAGTTACAGCCAGGAGATCGAGATGGAGGTTGAAGTTGATACACCCCGCAGGCGATCAGGATTTATCTACATATCAACACACTGAACAGCTCAAGTGACACTACCAGCAGTGGTAGTGCACGGAGCACATTCAACACAATGTACAAAAACTTTGGTAAGATCTACAATCGCTAAACTAATCTTCTCAGTTCAATAATAAACTGACGTTGCTGAAGAGGTTGATCATGACGAATAAATGGTTAGGGTGGATATGTGACGGGTGGATACACAACGGATTACTGTATATACAGTCAACCTCAGTTAACTTGACTGGTCGATAACTTGACATCTTTGCTTAACTCGACAGACATTCTTGGTCAAGGATATTCCTATAATAATATCTTTATTTTTATATAGCCCTTTCATAGTGGACCGCCATCACAAAGCGCTTCACAGAGGTAGGCTCTGAACTGGGCATTATATGCAAAGTCACTTACAGTAAGACACTGATTTAACATCTCATCCGCAGTATGGAGCACAAGGAGGATAAGTAACTTGCTCAGGATAACACAGTGAATCAGTCAGTGGTAGAGGTGAGATCTGAACCAGTGACCTTCTGGTTCCAAGCCCTGGACTTTAACCACTGGACCACACTGCCTCCCATGCATCCTACATATACAGTAAACCTTGGTTAACTCAGCACCCCGCAAGAATGCCATTCAATGTTGACATCCAAGGTGTCGCATTAACCACAGGTGCACTTGAGCCACTTACAAGCTAAATGTCCTTATGAAAACTGTTGAAAGAAATGCATTGAATGAATCACTTACAGTATACAGTACAAACTTGGTACAACATCTAATATATATAAAAATTGCAGAAGCTCATCATTCAAAAAACAAATTCGGGACCAAGGTGTCGCGTTATCCACCAGTCGAGTTAACCAAGGTTGAGTGTGTGTGTGTGTGTGTGTGTGTGTGTGTGTGTGTGTGTGTGTGTGTGTGTGTGTGTGTGTGTGTGTGTGTGTGTGTGTGTGTGTGTGTGTGTGTGTGTGTGTGTGTGTGTGTGTGTGTGTGTGTGTGTGTGTGTGTGTGTGTGTGTGTGTCTATATTGTAAACCGGCTCATTCTCCACGGCTCGTTGCCCCATTAAAAGTAGACCTAGGACACAGGAACTTTTTTTCAAAAGCAGCTCTAAATACACATTTATGAAGGGCCCTGATTGGCTTGGAGGATAGCTACTCTGTTTACCTGGCATAAAACAAAAAACACACAGTACTCACAATTGTAACTGCTCAGAGATTTCCATTAGCTATATACAGTAGATCTGAAATGTGCAGTCTTGAAAGAAACACATTTAGCGGACGTGTATTAAGTTAAATGAAGGTCTTATTGTTCTTGGGTTTTCTGTTTGCACTTGCACTTCCTCTGCAGTGTCTTCTGGGTCAAAGCATGGAACTGGCTGAAAGCATGTCAGTCAATAGGGAAAGCAGCTGATTGGTTATTAACAGGAAAGAAGACAGTGAGGGGGTGGGGGGGCAATTTCACTCTCCAGGTAAAATGACTCAGGAAGTACGTGGCTTGTAAACAGGTCATGTTTTAAAATGAAAATACTTGTTTTAAATAAATATCTGTTATTTTAAAAAAAGCAATACATTTTATGATATTTGCAATTGCAATTTGCAGTTGTTATGATTTTTGGTCTTCTTTTACATTATGCACTGTATGGCGTATGAAACCGCATAAAGCGCTTTGGACAGGCATTGTGTCATCAAGGTTTGTTCTGACTAGTACAATGAAAACTACAATAACACTAATTCAATTGATGTGACTAAGTTAAAAAAAAAAAAAATCTGAAACAAAAAATGCAGAAGCTCAACATGCAAAGAACAAAATAATGTCACTGAGGGAGTCAAATTCTGAAATGAAAGTGTACGATAAACCAAAGAGACGCTAGTGTTAGCCATGTAGACGTCTTCCCTCCGTACAGAACTAGGACTGAAAAGATTCTGAAAGTTCCATTGATGTTGACCCTGTGTAATTCAAAACATTACAAACTACTTTACCCAGCTTGCACAGAGAAAAAACAGTAAAGCTTTATATTCAAGCTACGACACTCAGAATGATAAAACGGTCAGGGAACAAAAACTGTTTTAAAAGGTAATTGAAGCTCCTTCCTGTGTGTTTTGGGTGTGAATAAATGGGGATAGGTGGGAACCTCTATGCTACGATAGCATATATTTGTTTTAATGATATGTATAATGGACATTTTCTATCTACTTAATCACAAACATGTATTCTTGTTTGTAGGCAATTCGGACTGGATAAAGGATGCCACCCCTGAAACAACGGCCACTTCAGGTTGGACTGGGTCGAGGGCGGGTAGCTGGGCAGGAAGCCAGAACACTGTGGTGGAGAAGGATCTGTCTGGCATGGGTTCGGGAGTCACTGTTTCCACGCAGAAGGATGCTTTCTCCAAGCCTTCCAGGCAAGCTAACGGGCAGGAGCCGCCCGACATCCAGATCAGGCACCTAGGGGTCGAGCCTCTGATTCGGGCGTCCCGCTCCAATCTGTCCCGGCCAGTCTGGGGGTCCGAGGAAAGTCTGTCTTTAGCTAGTGATTACTACGGTAGCACTTTCAGTCTCTATAGAGGGAGGACTTTTTCTATACCCCTGTAAGTAAAATAACATTTAAAAAAGCCGAACGCTAAGCTACAGTGCACCCTTGCTATAACACTCCCTTGTAATACATTCATTTGTTTAATATATTTATGATTTTCACCTTTTGAAATGGGTCTGGCCATCAGGGGCCGGTGGAGAGGGATAGAAAAGTGAAATAATAACATGACTATTGAACAGAAGGTACAGTGAATATGATCCATTTGAAACTGCAGTAATGATATCTTCCGGATTCCTAGTTAGAAATGGCTATCTACCTAGACTTCCATGTCCATTTGTGTTAGGCAGAGAGAGACATTTCATTTATGGACTATACCAATCAAAAAAAGAAAATGCTTATACAGGGGTAATGATCCCTTTGATTGATGGGCGACTGGGCAATTCCCTCTCTCTGTACCTCCTGTTTCAATCCTTCTCTCTCTCTCTCTCTCTGTACCTCAACTGTAAAGCACAAAATAACAGAATCTACACTCCAGTGCTATAGCCAGGGTCCACTGTGCACGTCTATATTGAATCCTTATCCTCCCATCCTTCATTTTGCCTTTCTCCCTACAAACGCTAAACTGTAAAATCACTTCTTTGTTTTGTTAAAACTCACTTTCTATTTATAATTTTTTTAAAGCTTAAAAATCTCTAAACCGGCTTACATTTTACAGAAGCACAATTTCATTTAACTTTATTCGACTATTAACTTAAAGCCTCATGGGGAAGATGGCAATGCCATTTAATATGTGGATACTATTTACACTCTAGCTAAATGTCAGTACACAGTGCTTACAGTGTACTTGGAACGTGCCAATCTTTGTTGTCAATGAAGTAACGTCCCCACTTTGGTTAGTACAGTGAAGTACAGTGACGGTTCTGTGTGAAGCAAATATATTTCATTGAATCTATTACCAACTGTAGTAAGTGGTCCACATTTAGAATTATCTGTAAGCATGTCTACTGAATTGTACAGTTTCAGCTTTGCTGTGCCAAATTCTCAGTGTTCCATTCCAGGGGCCAAGTCACACAATAAAAATCATACACTAACATTTCATTTAAACTGTACATTTAGAAACAATAAACTAAAACTGTTTAAGTATAAGGAAGCACATGTACTTAATTAGCTACTGTTTGGTTTAAATGTTTAGTGAATAGCTTAATGATTGGTAGTGGTAAACTGAAAGGTATACGTGTTTTAAATAAGAACATTTAAAATTTCTGAGGATGAGAAGTTGTTTGCTAGCACAACATGTGCCATATCTAATAGAATGTTATTCCACAGGGCAGAACAAAACTGTTAAAATATTGGAATCTACAATAATCCACCCATCACAAATAATTATATCACTTTTGCAATGCTGATTTAATAAAGGATTAAAACAGTTTCAAACAGCAGTATGGCAGTAGCACAGTGGTATAGGAACCCATTCCATTCAGTACCATATCTGCTTACCATTTAATATACCATTATACCATTGTTTCAAAAGACTACTCTGTATGGTAGTTAATGGTATTACTAGGCTTGCTTCTATTCAAATTTTATTTTTTAGCGAAATCGACGCGTAACATCAATGTTTTTTTTAGAAAGAATTTACCTTTTTTCTATCTTTATTTTTCAATTTAAGAAGAGAACAGGTAAAATTGACGTTTATACTAAAACAGACTTTTTATGCAATTGAGAAACGTCTCATTTAGCAAAACTCCTTTATCATGTTCACCATGCAACAAAACCATCTGATTGTTACGAGATTGTTTAACAAAACATTAAATAAGAACTAACTTGCACTTATTAATCAATCTGAGCTCCCCCTCTCCTGCTTCAGCACAGCCAGACTCAGAGTCACTGGAAGACAAGGCAGACAGGCCTGCTTCATATTGAGACTTCAGCCGTCGGTCAGGGTATTGTGCACAATACTCATTAAATGTTTTTTTCTCTTGCGCCCTATTTTCAAATCAAACTAGCCTGTGAATATATACTTATAGCAACAGCTAACCTACACCTTAACCCGCTAATTTCAAAGTAGGTGCTTTGAATGACAGGCGCTGTAGCTGGCAAATGAAAGTGCACAGTCGGTACAGGTCTTGATGATTGACAGTCATTTAAACGAGTGAGAGAATTCAGCACTGCTTCAGCCAACGAGATCTGTCACAACAGCGTGAAATGATTTACAGTGAAACTACAGTAACCTACTAAGGGACCACTGAGATGACTGATAGCGAGTGGTTTTACTGATGTTTGTCCTATGTAAATTTATTTCAGTCAAACTCATATTTTTGGGGAATTCACAGTTTAACGAGCTTTACCCATTTAAAATCGAAAAGTAGCAAGCCTAGGTATTGCCAATATTATTTTTTTTCTCTATAATACCATTTATCAGTACCATTTTACCATTGAAAAAAAGAAGTTACTCATATATTAAGGTTCAGTGGTTACCATTAGAATATGTATGCAAGTCTTATTCTTCACAGTAATTTAAGGGTTGAAATCTCAGTTGGTGACAGAAAGGCTCTTGGAAATTAATATTGTTCATCATGCTGGAAAAAGATTAATAGTTAATTGTTTTTTCTTTAATGACAAAATGTGAAATTTAATCAGCCGCCTTCTGAATTATTATGCATACGATCTTCCGGTTCAGTGTTTTTAGCATTTATTTAAATCGAGCCAACAGACTGAAGGGTGTCGTTTTAGTATAGAAATTGATCATCCTCCCGGTTTTTCAGTTATTTCTCTTCCTGTTATTTTGAGTTCACACTTTCCTTTGACCTCCTTTCTTTACCGTTCATTCCCTGATAATTTCAGTTCTGGCACACACACCAGTGTAAGGAAAAACAAAAGGTATTGAGCTACTGTATACCTTATTAAGACCAGACACAAGGAAATACAAACTGAATGTCACACATTCATCCATAACTTGGAATAAAACATACCAAAATGTTGCCAAAGTCCACTAGACAAACGTTTCTCTGTCTACAGCGTAGTAGTGCTTTTTATAATTGTGTTTTCTGTTGTTCATGAGAAGAGAGGTCTGCTTCCCCTGCTGGCCAGGTTTCAATGGTCCCTTAATGACACCATTGGCTCTTATTGCTCTATGTTGCTCCAGGGTTTTGAACACATACTCAATATAGCATAGATGGAATAGAAAAATAAAGTGAGAATGTGTTTGTCTGTTGGACTAAAAAGGTTTTATTCTAAAGTAAAATCATTAGGGCCGGTGAAGGCATAGTATTTATTGGATTGGTATCTTGTCATATACTCCATACCCTTTATAATAAGTGGTGGGAATTCAAATTCGAGGACATACTGTTTAAACAACAATATTTTCCTTTGAATTCCAAGCAATCCCTGCTTAATCATAAGAATAGGTTTATTCCATCCCTTTTTCATATGGTATCTGCCACATATTGTAAAGTGTACATGTAAATTATTCATAAAGGGATAGCATGTCTGGAAATAAATAGGACTCTGATGCATTTAGACCACATGCTAATGCTTTTTGAATAAGACCCTGTCCTCATAAAAAGATAAGAAATCAGTTTTTCCACATAACCATTTATTCAATACCATTTTGTATTTTCAATTGGTGTGTGTGGTGTCATCGACCCCTTTGGTTTACCATTGATTGTTCTGCATGCTGTAGACTGAGGGTGGTAAACTTTTCTGCATGTTGAACTATGTAAGTTTCTTTTTGCATGGTGTTTTTATTTATTTATTTATTTATGTATTAAAATGTTTGTGTTAAATGTGACTCATAACCAAAAACATATGTCTGTTTATGAGACAGGCCTAGCAAAGGCAGAAACAGGTTATTTTAATGCCAGTGAAAGATGAAGGTCTGGAATAGAATAAAGCCCCCCCCCCATCTGTCATTTCACAGGTTCAAGGACAGCTCAGGATTATGAATTAAAACACCCTGAAAAAGGATAGATAGAGAATATAATGTCTGTGAAAAGAAAGGGTTTTGCAACCATTAAAACAGGGATATTTATCAAGTCAGGCATAGCACAGGGATGTGTTTAGCACAAGTTAAAGATGAGGGACTTTTACAACAATGAAAATGCGTAGACTCTAGGGGGCATTGTCTCTCTCAAAGTGAATTCCCCTAAGAGTGCATCCAGCTAAGTATTATTGCCATTTATGTTTTAATATAGAAGCTTTGTGTTTTATCCAGCTATCTATGATTCTATGAAAATAAGTAATATGTTGTAGTGCAACAATTTTTTTTGTTTGTTTGTTTGTTCAATTTTGGTAAACATACTGAGAATCAGTGGAAAGCACTACTGAGAGATAAAAGTCCTTAGATCTAAATAATTGTTACTTGGAGTGAAAGAAAGAAAGACAAGAATCTTCTTAATTCAAACAATACCTAAAAAAATATTCAAAGACACAATTTTATATCATGTTCTCAAGGCCTTTTTTTTAGACAATTTTGATTTGCCCCTCAGAAAGCTTGTTAATACAGCATGCCTGTAGGTTCTTGCATGCCTTTTGTGTTTCAGCACTGCCTTGATTGTACTGTTCATACAGTAAACTAGTAATGAGCTAGCTTTCTGGTGGAATCCTGGCCTAATTCAGGACCAGTCCAGTTATGTTGGAAGGATTAGGATAATTATTTTTTTTAATCAAGCACAATACCAAATATCAGGCCTCAGATCTCCCTCTGCCAACCTACACGGTAGATATTGGATAATTTTAGCTGTGTGGCAGTGAGTTATCTTTGTGGTTGTAAACAGAACTGCAGATATTCCCACAGTATGGCAAATGTCCTAAAAACAGTTTTAAATGTTAGTTCCTTGTAAAAAAGGATAGTAACATACCATGCCTCTCAACTAAAAGCCAGCCTACCAGACCACTTGCTGCACAGCCTCCTGTCTAACAATTTTAACTGATGTGCCTACAGCTTTAAATGCTAGACCAGCCAGCATTTTAGCCTTCAGTTCTCATGGTTCAACCCTTAACGCTTTTAATCAATTTGCACCACTTCCTCCCAACCAACTTAAAAGAACCAACTCCCAGTCCTAACTAACAAACAGCCCCACCCTCATAAAACTCGGACACTAACTCCCAGCCCTACTCTGACAATTATAATAGTCTGCCCCCCAGCCCTCATTTCTCACAAAAGGTAATTTCCCTTCCTCTGGCTTTACTTGTTCAGCCAGCATGGTCTTTAATTAGTAGGCCAACCTACTTTCAGCACCAAGCTTGTGCTTCTTAACCACTGGCTTCCTGTCCTCTTCCCAACAACTGGGCTCCACCACCACCCAGACCTCAGAGCTAACAGAAAGTTTCCCTTAATCACCTTCTTTCAGGAGCCTTTGTGGAGACGTTTTGAGGGAAGACTATGGCTGCCAAGCCACTGAGCTGGAGCAGAAATGGGACCTTGGGTCCCTAAGATACCCCTCTTCCCAATCCCAAGTTCTTCCACTTCCCTCTCCCAAAATTGGCAAATTATCTAGCTCCAATCCCATACCCAGCCGCTCTGGGTCAGCCCCAGCCACCCCCTTGACCCCCCGCAAGAAAATCGTGACCCCTGTTGAGTACCTGGATATAGTGCCTTCAGAATTTGAGGACAAGATCAAGCAGCCTAAATCCTCCGCACTGTCCCAAACCGGCACCCAGGATTCCCGTCCACAGACACCACTGAGCGAATACTCCCGGAAGGACTTAACACTCCGGCCCTCCCCCAAGCTGGCCCGGGCGAGCTCTAAGATCTTTGAGAAGGTGCGCTACTTTGAGGAAAGGCGGCGCAGTATTGACCAGCATGAGGGTTCCATCTCGGGATGCTCTTGGGCCGGGTTCCACCGGACGCGCTCCTTTGATCAGTCAGACGATGAGAAGAGCAGGACGGAAATCTCCCGAGAGAGCTCCAGGGAAGATCTGAGGGAGGCACTCAGGGCTGAAGCAGCTCAGCGGAGGTCAATATTTAAGAAGAAGGCTTCTTCTTTTGATGAAAAACCTTGCTACAGTCACAAGATCCAAGACATTGAGAACAAGTTCACCGAAGAGCTCCAGCGCATCAAGAAAGTGGTAGGCAAGCCCAATTTAAGCAAATCCTTCTCCACAGAGCAGATCTCACATAGGAGCGGGAGATCACCTATAAAAAAGTTGGAGCCAATTCCACCTGAGGTTCTTCAGAAGCTGCAAGACAGAGAGAGGATCCAGCAGCAGCAGCAACAGCAACTACAGAAACAGGAACAACTACAACAACAACAGCTTCAACAGCAGCAGCAACAGCTGAGCTCTATGAAACCTTTAGTGAGGGGCCTAGCAACAGTCAACCAATCGCAAGAAGGGGATATGTTCGAAAAAAAGTCACATTCTGATTTAACCAATCGTCCCTCTGTGACTAGAGAGCCAAGTGGAATCACTCCCCGCAAAGAGTTACCCAAGGGATTGGTCCCAGTGAAAGCAGTGCAGAAGAAGAGGGAAGAGCGAACAGTACCACAGCACCTTCGAGTGGAAGTAGAGGAGACCAAGACAACACAGCTTCCAGTACAGCGGATTGTGCAAAAACCTTCTAGTCCATTGGTTCAGAAAGAAGCCGTACGGCTCCCGCAGGTGCCCACACAAGCTCCTGCAATGGTTTCCAAACCTACACAAGCCCCCAAAGAAGCTGCCCAGATTCAAGAACTACCAACACAAGCTCCTCCAATGGTTTCCAGGTTAACACAATTCCCCTCCCCCGGCCCCTTGCCAGAGAAAATGAAGGAGAAGATGGAAGTTGAGGAGAGCCTTTCACAGCCAGCTCCAAGGCCAGCCATGCTACCCCGGATTGTGGTAGAGGCGGAGGCAGGTGGTGGAAGCGTTGGTCTGGAGGCTGACACGAAGAAGAAATCCAGTGTGGCGAAGGAAGGAAAGACCCAGAAGAGAAGAGGGAAGGGTTGTAAAACTCGTCCAATATCTCCAGATATGGAGTTAGGTAAGTCTTGTCTTTATATTATTTTAGTGAAAGACTAAATTGCCTTTTGGTGAAAGGGATGTATAGAACAAAAATAAAAATGGGACCTTTCATTCATTTTGTATCAACTCCATTTCAGCAGGAATTTTAACAAAGCCAAATGTTAACACTGCTAATGGATTTTCACTGTTAGAATCATAGAATATAGCTATGTACTACTAATATGTGAAAGTATGTTAGTTATAATGAAGAAACCAAGAAAGTACCAATATGTCAGCCGTATTGGGTCAGTGGTCATTTTCAATGTCACTGACTACTTTAGCAGACAGTGTGTTATGTTTACATAACCCTGCAGACATGACGTCATAATCTCAAATGGTCTCTTAGATATGAGGCTTTGACAGTGCTGAAATTTCACCAAGATGTCGCATGATCACTATATTGCAGCCATATTAGGCAATAGGTCAAAAATGAGGGTTACTGTTTTCATTACATTGAAAATATGAAGTCTATTGGCTACCTGATAATGTATATGTCCTACAAGTGAAAGCTAACCATGCTACCCCTTATTTACGTGGTAAACAGCAAGTTATTTCTTCATTACTTATATTATACTTAAGGCCCTATGAAAATTGCTATTCAAGCACTTTACAATAACTTTTGAAACGGTGTTGTAATTAACAGCTTGTAGGTAAAGTATATCTGCAAGGACAGCTTTTAGTTCTACATCAGATGCATGTTCAACATTTAGATCTTGTAAGGCAAATAAAATGTATAACACCCATACTGATCTTGGGCATCAGTCGACTCGTCAGTGACCACTGACAAGCAACCAGACTGTTTTATCAATTCCATAATCTCCTGTTTGTGATACTCAGCAGCTTTAGGTAAGTATTCATGTCTCAGCTGGGTGATGAAGGGATCACTCCACCATTTGCTACATTCAGTCTGAAGAATTTATGTAACTTTTGGACGTCCAGTTTTTCAAGAGAGATATTTTCTCAAACAAGCGATTCTGTCAAGTCAAAATTTAATGTGTTTCGTGCTTCCCAGTTTTCCCTGGACTTTTGGAACATGGAAGTCACTGTTTGTTGTTTCTTTGCAAGTAAAGCAAGTGTGGAACTGCTCTGGTTTTATGCCTTTCTCGTTCGTTGAATACTTGAATCTTCAGTGAATACTTGAATCTTGAAACAGATGATTTTCAGTACTGATCTACAGTAATGTTGCAGGATGTACTGAAGAGCTTACCCATCGCTGTGTAAAACTCCTGCTGGATACTGCTTTATGCGATCTGCTGCAGACACATTTTTAGCCTTTTCAGAGACATCAATTTTCTTGTTTACAGTGTGCAGTATTTAAATTTCTCACCTAGATTGCATATAGTCACATGACATAAACACTGCACAGCACTATGTGCATGGAGAGTAGTGCACGCAGTCACACAGCAGAGCCGTAAGTTTATTTAATGTGATATTTTTTTGTATGAAATACAAATAATAATTCTGAAATTTATTTTTATTTCTTAAGAATATTGAAAAAATCGTGGTAGTGGGCTAATTTCATGATTTCCGCACAGCCCGTAAAATGCACTCTATAACCAGAATTTTTATTTTTCTACTTGGCAGAGTCCTCGGATGATTCGTACATGTCAGCAGGAGAAGATCCATTGGAGTCCCCTGTGTTTGAGGTTCCTCTACAGGACATAGTTGCACAGGCTGGCACAGAGGCGCTGCTCAAATGTGTCATCACTGGCAATCCACTCCCAGAAGGCAAGTTACTCCTGTGTGCTTCTCACTTTCCTTTTCCACACAGCTGCTCAATTACTCTAATAATTCCTATGGAAACTTCTAGGATGACTCAAATATGTTATGACTTCATGACCCAGCATTGCTTATGACTTTTTTCCCCATATTGGCTCAGTTTTAGTGTTTGTCAATATATTATATATTGTGTATATCAATAAATGGGCTGCAGTGAATTACAAGGTTACTGTTTGTAATGAGGTGCTGCTGATGTTATAAATTCACAAGTGATACACAAGTGATTCATGATTAAATCACCCAAACACACCGATGCACAATTTTTAGATGCATTTTTATAATATTTAGCATGAGTTTTGCTAAAATAAATAGGTTAAATGTTAACAGTAAAACAATTAAAAATGTAATAACTATCAGAGTCTCTAGCCTTTCCTTCCTGTTGTTGATATCTGTGGTGGGGTGCCCAGCATGGGTGATTTAAAATGTATATTTGTGTTTAGACACAGGGATTGCACAATCACTCCACATGCAGATAAAATGTGTATTAGTATTTGGGCACGGGTATGTCGCAAAGTAGTTCATGTGCAGACTGTGCCGAGATTTAATTGAATGATTGATTAGCAAATTGAGTCTCGGCATAGCTGCTTAAAAGAGTCAGTGTTTCACGCACACAGGGTTGGGTGTTCAGTGTGGAGAGAATGGGAGAGAGTTGGGAAAACTAAACTAAAAGTAAAAACGATTGCTGCTAGTGTTGCAACTACCAGCAGGATGTTTGTTTTGGGGTTCGTTGTTAGTGATTTGCTTGTCTGTTTATTTTGTCCATTGTGCCTTTTGTTTTGTGAAGTGTTTTGTTTTGTTTAAATGTTTTATTTATAATTAAACTTGTGCATCAGCGCATTCATTTATCTCATTGCTGTCTGGGTGTACTACTACTTGCTGGCCTGACTTCACCACACAAGCCAACCTGTTCACAGTATCCTACTAGGATGTCTTCTCAAAGTTATCAAAGTTCTTGGTTGTAATTATTCAATTATTTTTGCTGATTGCGTATGGGCTGGGTTCAATATAGGGCTTAAAAAAACAAACACATTTCGTGTTTATGTGAATGTCAAGCCATATTGTGCATTAGCCATTCATAGCTGGGAAAAATAAAAACAGGCATCTGACAAAAGCCTTGGTTAGGTTTCCCACCACCCACAACCAACAACTTCATGTGGTGCAGTTCCCTTAACCACTGATCATCTCAAACCCACTATCACTTTTTTCCCCCAGCAACTTGGAAACATGGCAACATCCCTGTAAGGAGCAGTCCTACCCATCTGGTTAAAGTGGAAGGAGAGAGGCACACCCTGCTGATAAAGTGGGTGAAAGCTGGCGATGCCGGACAGTACTGTGTTAGCGCTGTCAACGAAGTGGGCAAGGCTTCCTGTAGCGCCACTTTGACAGTTAAATCAGGTGGGTGAGCATGTCAAAGGATTGGTGTGCAGCCAGGAGTAGGATAATAAAGACAGTTAAGTGGATGCTAGCATGAATAAAGAAAGGGTGACATTTAAATACGATTAAGGAGTTTGGTTTTAGAAGGAGCAGATCTCTTATGATGAAACATAGGGACATCTTCTATGAGACAGCTATCCATTGGTATTCTATTCATCGCACAGCCTAACAGATTTTAGATTTTTGAAATTCTTAGTAGTGAGTGCCCTTGTTGGTTATGATTTATCTCCACGCAATTTGTTTTTATGAGCCTTTTATCATAGTAAGCCTCTCTCCGGACAATTTTTTATATAAACAGCATTTTCCTGTCAGCCCTGGTCTCTCTCACACACAAGCTCATTCCTGCTGAGACTGGGAGAATCCTTAATATTTCAACATAAAGGATTTTCATTTAATTAGCAACAAAGTTTCCAAAATAAGGTAATATAACAAATATATTATATATATATATATATATATATATATATATATATATATAGACACACACACACACACACACACACACACACACACACACAGCTATATAGACAATATTTTCACTGTTAATTTCATTCAGTATTACTAATTTACAATTGCCTCTGGCAAACAAGGGATCTTAATGTAAGGTAAGTTATTGTTTATGTCAAAAGTCAATTGTATTGCCTTCTATTGGCATTAGCAGCATTAACACTGGTCCCTCTGTTTTGTGTTGGCTCTTTGCTTGCGTAGATGAAACCCCTCCCCAAAAAAAAACAAAAAACAGCTACAGTACAGGAAGTTAAGTCATACCAGGAATTCGCATTAACATTTACTTTATAGTTTTTGAAATATTGTCATATTCCAAATTGAAATATTAAATACAAGAAAATACCTTTAAAGAAAGGGGGCTCAGAGAAAGAACTTCACACACTTTTTAATTTTTTTTTTTTTTTTTAAATGGGGTTTAAAATTTGGGATTATTTGGCTCTTGGAGCCTTTTTTGTGGATGTCTTATTTTTGACAGATTGAGCTGCTTTTCAGTATGGGACAAAAAGCAATTTATTATTCATGTTTAATAAATGTATATTCCTCTGTTCAATTTTTCTTAATTTACTAACTTAGGAATAACAAGAACAAAAAATAGCTTTAAACTTGCAAGAATTGCAATAAAAATAATTAAGGTATAATAACGACTTGGAATAAAATATAATTATCTGAACACTCAAAGACATTAATAATGCAAGCAATTAAATATATCCTAGTCTGATTTAATCTCCCACAGTCTCTATGAAGATTTTAATTAAACTAAATGAGCTGTACCAGCAACTTTGATTAGCTATCATGTGCTTTATTATCCCTTCTGGGACGACAGTCCCAGATGGGAGTATGGTATATGTGCATGCTTTCTGACATTGTAACAGCATCTCAAACTCTCACCTAGTTGCGATTAAACTCATTAGAAATGATGAACAGTTGTCTTTGATTCTAACTAATCATGTTAGATAACAGTGTACTGATTTGGTCTGTTTTTGCCTCATTACTAAACTATTAGTTTCTCGGGCTGTTCAGGTTTTTCTTCTTAAAACTTCAAGGTGTGCGCTGTTATTATATACCACATTTAAAGGGATTCCGGCACTCAGCTTTGCCTTATGAATGTCAAACCACCTAGCAATGCAGCTTACATTCACAACAACACATTGGCATGTCTTGTGGCTTCCTAAATTAGGTTAAACCATAATAAACCATAATATTAGGTAAGCAGAAATTGGGAAGAAGAGCATCCATTACAAAATGATAGTCAAAGACAATGCAGCAACCTAATGGTACTGTGACGGGGTGCCCACCCCTTGTGTGTTTTTAATATTTATGTATGTATTAATTTATGTATGTATTATTTATTTATTATTATTATTATTATTATTATTTATTATTATTATTATTATTATTATTATTATATATTGTGTTTGTGCGGACAGCGAAAAGTTGTGTGTTTCTGTTTTGTTTATTTATTTAAAAACCTTGTGCAGAAGGTGACCATCTCCCGAGTTAATTAATTGATTAATTGTTGCTAACCGGAAGATGGTCACCTGTATTAAAACCAAAAGCTTTCTGCGCTCCAGGAGTGTCAGAGGCGAGGCGTGAGTCTAAATTACTAGAGAAAAAACTGCTATATCTAAATATACTATATCTCTGTACCCAGATCAGTAGCCGAAAAGCTATGCGGTGTAACCCAAGGGACCAAAGCCCTCCCTGGTGTTTCACATATGCAGCTACTGACACTATATGCAGCTACTGATTGTCCATGCAGACAAGGTTGTGAAGCACAGGGAGGAAGTGCTGCAGTGCGAAATGAACCACTTTCAGCTCTAGCGCGTCTATGTGCAGGGATGTCCAGCAACCCAACCAGGATCTGCAGACTCCTCTGCCTTCCAAGAACGCCCCCCCCCCCCCCCCCCCCCCAAAACCAGAGATGGATGCGTCTGTCGTAACCACTTGACGATTGAATATCACTCCCATTCTTACGCCTTCGCTAAGGTGAGGGGCTTGCCTCCACCGGCATAGCTCTTTCCAACATAGGCGAGACACTGCAGCCAACAGTGTCTGTCGTGCTTGGGGTGTAGCTGAAAGGCATTGAGCCATGCTTGGAGTGGGCACACGTGAAGCAACCCCAGTTGGATGGATGACGAAGCTGCAGCCATCAGACCCAGTAATTTTTGGCACAACACCAATTGCACTGAGGACCCTAGTTCAAACAGGGCCAGACAATTGAAAATGGCAGCTACTCTGTCATCCAACATGTAGGCTTGCATCATGATGAAATCCAGCCGGAGACCCAAGTAGTCCATACTCTGCACCGGTATTAATTGGCTTTTCGCATCGTTGAGGATGACCCAGCCTCAACAGATGCTCTGTCACAATCGCTGTGTGGGCGATGGTCCCCTCCTTGGACTGGGAACAAATCAACCCAGTCGTCCAGGTAATTCATCACCCTGAGTAGAGATATTTCCTGTGCGCTGGACAGATAGGAACATAAAAATACACGTCCTTTAGTTCCCGGCCGGACAGCCTGGAGGATGTGGTGGTGTGTGACCTTCTGGAACCTCCTCTCCCTCAAGAACGTTGAGGTGTCTTAGGTCTAGGATGGGGCAATGGCCGCTGTCCTTTTTTGGCATCAAGAAGTACCTCGAGTAGAAACCCTCTCTTTGAGAGGTGTGCAGGTACTACAGTTTTTTTTCTTTTTTTAATTTATTTTTTACTTGTAGAGTGAGGAAGACGATGATGGGGAGGTAGAGATGCAAAAGCAACAGAAGCGGCAGTAGCAGCAGAGGCAACAGCAGCAGCCCGAGAGGTGGTGGTCCCGGGATCCAACACCATTTGGACCCCAGGACTGGGCAGCTAAGCAGGATCAGTGAAGGAAGGAGGGGCTCCTATCTGCGGCTCCTGTGGCGAGTTTGGGCATGTCAGGGAGGACTGCCCCTGTGGAGACCCCCAGTATAAGGAGGCCTGGAACCGGGGCCTGGTTGGGGATGTGGCCAGAGTGGTTCTGAGACCAGCCAACACCCAAGAGGGTTGAGGCACAGCCACAGCCGGCACATGCAGGGGAAGAGTACCTGCTAGTCCCGCCTCCACCACTGTCACAGCCAAAAGGGGAGGAACCCCTGCCGCTGTCACAGCCAGAAGGGGAAGAGCCCCTGCCGCCTTCGCAGCCAGAAGGAGAGGAGCCCCTGCTGCCCTCGCAACCAGAAGGGGAGGAGCCCCTGCCACCTTTGCCATCAAGAGGAGAGGAGCAGGAGCTACCTCCATCACCACCATTGGGAGGAGTGGGGCTCCGGCTGCCGCCTTCGTGGCCAGGGGCTCCCCTCCCGCCATCACCTCCCGAGGGTCCACTGCCACCTTTGCCTCTCGAGAGACCGCTGCTGCCCTGTCGTGCATCGCCTGGGGATGCCAGTTCGCCATTGCCTGGGGATGCAAGTTCGCCATCGCCTGGAGATTCCAGTTCACCATCGCCTGGGAATGCCTGCCTTGCACCACCCAAGGATGCCACGCTCGCTTCGCTCAGGGATGCGACACCCACTCCACTAAGGGATGCCACATCTGGATCGCCTGGGGCTGCCTGCTGCTCCGCACCGCCTGGGGCTGCCTGTGTCTCCTTTTTATCCTCTAGGGTTGCTGAAGGTGCCGCTTCACCTGGAATTGCTGAAGGTCCCACTTTGCCTGGAGTTGCTGAAGGTCCCACTTCGCCTGGAGTTGCTGAAGGTCCCTCTTCACCTGGATTTGCTGAAGGTCCTGCTTCGCCTGGAGTTGCTGAAGGTCCCGCTTCGCCTGGAGTTGCTGAAGGTCCCGCTTGGCCTGGGGTTGCTGAAGGTCCCGCTTGGCCTTGGGTTGCTGAAGGTACCGCTTGGCCTGGGGTTACTGAGGTTCCCGCTTCGGCTTGGGGCACTGAAGGTCCCGCATTGCCTGGGGCTGCCTGTGTCTCCTTTGCTTCTCCTAGGGTTCCTGCTGGTCCTGCTTCGCCTGGGGTCACTGAGGGCTCTGCTTCGCCTGGAGTTGCTGAGGGCTCTGCTTTGTCTAGAGTCGCTGAGGGCTCTGCTTCTCCTGTGGTCGCTGCATGCTCCGCTTCGCCTGGGGTCGCTGCCAGTCCTACCTGGCAGCAGGAAATACTGTGGCTGGAGCCCCATAGAGGGGATCTGCCCGCCATGAAGAAGGGGGGAGGTCAAGAAACCAGCTCCCCCAGCCGCACTTTCGCGGCAGGAGAAACGGTGGCAGGTGACCCCGAAGAGGGAGCTGCCAGCCATGAAGGGAATGGGGGGTGAAGGACCTCCCACTATGGCACAAGCGTCTTTTTGCCCTGCAGTACGTTGCCTTTGTTTTGCTTCCTGCATTCTGGCCTGACATCACCACTTGTCAACCTGTCACAGATGCATACACATTTTTTTTTAAACTTAATATTTTATTCAAAACTTGAATGCTCAAACTGAATACTTCTAAGGGTAAGATAAGTTACAGTGTATGTCAGCAAAAACCAAAGAGAAAAAACTGAAATATGTTGATTTCATAAGTATGCAGACCTGTCAACTATTTGGTGGAAGCACCTTTGGCAGCAATTAGAGCCACAAGTCTTTTTGGGTAAGTCTCTACCAACTTAGCACACTGACTGGTGCAATTTGTGCCCATTCTTCTTGACTGATTTTCTCAAGCTCTCTCAAGTTGCTTGAGGATTGCTTATGGACAGCAGTTTTTCAGTCTTTCCACAGATTCTCAATATGATTCAAGTCAGGACTTTGACTGTGCCACTCAAGGACATTCACTTTCTTATTCTTAAACCACTCCAGTGTAACTAGCCTTGTTCTTTGGATCATTGTCCTGCTGAAAGGTGAATTTTTGCCCCATTTTCAAGTCACACTGGAACAGGTTTTCCCCTAGTATTTGCCTGTACTTTGCTCCATCCATTTTACCTTCAATCCTAACAAGCTTTCCAGTCCCTGCTGAGGAGAAGCACTTCCATAGCACGATGCTGCCACCACCATGCATGACTGTAGGGATGGTGTTGAACGTAACGCTTGGCATGTAGACCAAAAAGTTCTAATTTGGTCTCCTCTGACCATAACACCTTTTGCCACATTTTTGTAGGATCACTCAGGTGCTTTGTTGCAAACTCCATGGAGCTTTGAGATGGCTTATTGTTCTGGATATTGTTGATTGATACACATACACTCCCATCAGCCATTGAACTCTGTAGCTCTTTCAAAGTTGTCGTTGGCCTCACAGTGGCATCCCTCACCAGTTTCCTCCTTGCCCAGCTGCTCAGTTTGGAGGGACGGCCTGATCTAGGCTGTGTCTGGGTGGCACCTTCCATTTCTTGATGATTGAGTAGATTGTGCTCACAGGAATATTGAGACTTCTATATATTTTTGTACCCTTCTCCTGATCTGTGCTTTTCAATGACTTTATCCCTGACTTGCTTTGAAAGCATATTGGTCTTAATGGTCGAGTCTTTGCTTGAAATTCACTACCTGACCAAGGAACCTCACAGAGACAGGTGTTTTATAATGAAATCATGAGAACCACTAATATTTCACACAGACAGAGGCCATTCAACTAATTGTGTGACTTGTTAAGGTAATTTTGCACCTGAATTAATTTAGGTTTGCCACAGCAAAGGGTTTGAATACTTATGCAGTCATGACTTTTCCATTAATATTTATTATCTATTTACTTCTTTTTTTTTTTGTTTTTGCTTGGGGTGTGTGATATAACACATTAATTCCTACTTCAAAGTGTCATGACTGCAAGCTTTAAAGCAACTGTGGAAGGGGTGTGGGTAATTCACTGACTAGGAGACAGACAGGTGTACTTGAAAACACCACACAGGTGCCCAGTTTTATTTTCAAACAGTTCTTGCTTTTCCGGCAGAGGGCACTGTTGACCGTGGGCTGCCTATCAACGATGATAGACAGCACCACGGAAATACCACAGCTGGTACGTGAACAGCAAGTGCACTCGCAGGTGTTCAAAGAAATAATAATGAAAACAGAAGGCGAAAAGAACAATGGAAAATAAAACAGTAATAAAACTACAAATAAAAGGTGCTGCACTCGGCAGCATTATCCCGGTCGTCGCTACCCGCACGACCCGGATCACCGTCCTACTCTGTAGGCTAACTAGCCTGTTCTGTCACAATACGCCGGGGTCTGCCCAAGGGTTCCCCATTCTCTCTGTCTCGCTATGAAACTCTCTTTGTTTCGCCTGATTCCCGGTCCTGGATCAGAGCTTCCGCACTCTCGGTGCGTCTAAGTGGGGCAGACCTGAGGAAACAACGGAGCGTTAATTTATAGGGCTAACAATCTCCCAAGACGCGCCTCTCAGCCATTCAGAGAGGGGGAAAGTCTACACACCCACTTTCCCACCTCCCCGTGTCACTGCCATGACTCACAGGCGGTTGTTGGACGACTGCCGCCCTCTTCCTGCAGCCCGTGAACACGCCAGCAGAGTCAGCACAGATCTCTCCCTGTTCCAGCAACACAATGTGAAAACTCTGAGAGGGTCTGAATAATTTTGCAAAGCACTGTATGTATGTTACCAGTTTGGGGCCAGTAGTAACTATATTTCGGCTGTCGACTGCCTCCTGCTGCTGCGTCAGAAACATGCAGCCTCATTTCTTTCTCTGTGTACGTTCAGTCTCTGGGGTATTCTTATCCATCTGCTAGAGCCTCTGCTAGGTTGTATCCTACAAGGGATAACCAAAGACCCGTCCCTCAACCAATCAAAGGGGGCTAAGTAACACACCCTCTTTGTCAACACCATGATTGACAGGCAGATCCAAACAGGGTTTCCATCAACCCCCAACCCCCCACAGGATCCTGCATGCTCTCAATAGCCAGCACAATTACAGGCAGCTATAATGTATAATCCATTGTTTAAATGGCAGTGGTGATATTTCCTATTTTTACATTCCGATAGCTTGAACCAATAAGCGGTGGCCATCCAGTGCAACACAACTGTACCTGTGGGCTACAGTATCAGGACCACTGTGCGAAATTGGTTTCCAAACTATTGCTGGTAATGATGTTTGATAATGGTTCATCCTGCATTTCTCCAGAGCAATATATAGGTAGTTCAGTGGTATTTCCACAACTTGTTTGTAAGGGGTGTTCTTAAATAATAGAGTATTAGAACACCGCCAAGGACTGTGTCATCGCTAGGTCTGTGGTTAATACTGAAGTAGGATAATGGTGTTCTTTCATTTTAGGAAAGTATATTAATTGCTTAAGGGGGTATAACTTAATTTTGGGGATTTTGTGTTTAGATTCGAGAAATCTCAATATCTAAGAACGAAAGTAATATAAGTATTTTGAAAGTTTCTCAAATATTCCTTGGGATTTTATACTTGTGGACACAGCCAGAGAGAAAGGATGCTTTACCTTATAAGGGCACTGGAGGCTCAGCATATTTATAGCAGCCTTTGTTCTCTGCAATTATTAGAGTCTGTTTTATATCCGAGGGAGGTGATCCATGACTTGGCACTCAGGCCTTATATTTGTTTTTCATGTATGAAAGCGTATTCGTTTTTATGACCTGACATTGCAGTCCTACATTATTGTCAGTTCTGATTCTGAAACATTTAAATACTGTAATGCAGGGTTCCTATTTTTTTCAGTGTTTATTTTTTGGTCATTTTGGTATAGTTTTTTTTTTTCTTTCTAAATTCTACAGTAGTAACAACTTGTAATTGTATGCTTCGAAAATAAAATTAAAAAGTTTAAATGACTACAACTGAAACATTTATCTGTGTTTTTAACTTTTACAATAGCCAGGTTGACTACACAAACCACTTTTCACTTCCACAGTGTAGGCAGAATTGTTTTACAGAATGGCAATGTTTGTTTTGTATTTTTTCGGTTCTGACAGTATTTCTTTTTTGTGCTATACACAAAAATGGTAAATAGTACTTAATTACAGACTCACAGATTTTATCTAGGAAGCATATAAGCATTTAATTGTGCACTAATCAGCTTTGAGGAGCCTTTTCTGATTTTTTTTTTAAATAGTTATTAAGCATGGCAAATGGTGGTATAAGTAGAAATCACAATGGGGAATTACACAGAATGCACATGATAGGATACTAACTGTACCTTTGCAAAATAACAACCCTACCATAATCAACTAAATGTATAGTGCATGTGAGTAATTCCTGCTGAAATTATAATGAGGGATAGCCGAGACGAGGGCCAGTTAACAGGTCTGTTGTGTTGAGTGGGGTTATTATTACTAGAGGTCTGCTGTGAGTTGAACAGGCACACATTTAAACATTACGACATTGTAGATATAAAATACTTTCTTGATGTCTTTCTCAGGATCTTCAAGTACAAGGTGAGGCCGTTTTATTGGATCTGCAGAATATATACAGTATATCAAATACATTGCAAAGGTGTCTTCAGATGAGACGTGAAAACTGAATTTAAGGAAAGGTCACATCAGACTCCTACAAAAAGAAAACCTTTGTTATACTCCTCATATATGGACCAGCATGGCTTATTCTATTGTGCAACTTCTAGTCAAAATGTTTGTTTTAATATTAATACATATCCTACAATAGAGTTTCTTTTTGAATCCTGAAATCAAAACCCATAACGATACATTTACATAGTACCTTTAACACTGCACAATAAGGGAGCAGTGGAAATGGTACAGTGCTGGAAAATATATTTTAAACCTTAGAGACTGCACCTTTAAAGCAGAGATTAGTTCATAAGTGGGAGGGAGAGAAGAGCAATAAAGGAGTTGAGAGAGCGAGAACAAAGAAGGAATGGAGTGCATTGTTGTAGACACAGTTACTTGTTTAAAAATAGTCTAGAACAGAAAATGTCTGTGTGTCTGCAGTTGGAGGGTGAAGGAGAGGGAGTCTCCGGACTGTAATCTCTTAGCAGGATCTTGGAGGGATACCGATATGAAAACAGACAAGTAAATATAAGTGCTGCTGTGATTCCCCTCATAAAATCAGCCTGCTACTGGTACCAACCTGTGGTTCTGACCGACAAAGACTGAGTAAGTTTTATTGTCCAATAGAATTCTTTACTGCCAACATGTTGCTTTAGTTTGACCTGCTTGATAAAAAGCTGAGATATGGGGTTGGTTGTAGGCACTGGAAAGCACAAACTCTTATCAAAAGATCTTTGATGAGTTTTTAGCTTTTTTATTTATTTGATTTTTTTTTTACTGGATTTTAAACAGGGAATACTGCAAGATTTCTGTTTGCTCTGGGCAAACGAAACTGTTATTATGATTTGGGATTCTGTTAGATACTGTGAGTTGGCTAAAGGCTAATGGATGCAAATTGAGTTCTGCTGATGTTTTGACAGCTGTGTGTTTTAGGAATAGCACCAAAGATCTTCTGAGCTAATAAAAGAAGAGATTATATGTTATCATGGGACAATGTCATGTAGTAATTGCTCCTAATTTTTATTATTTTTGTAAAATTGTATTATATAAATGTGTTATTATTTATATGTACATAATAAGTAGAACAGAAAAAAAAAAAAACATTTTACCTTCAGGATGAAGGGAGATCAACAGATCAAAGATTTGATTTGATTAACACACACACACACACACACACACATATATATATATAATGTATTTCATTTACATTTAATTTTGTATTTTTGTTTTTGCCTCATGCCAATGCCTCGCTTCTTCAAATGTATAAACATTGAATTGTTTCTTTTATCTGAATATTTGGTGCCACTGAAATAAGTGCTTTATTAATTTGGAGCCTGTAAATCTGCGGTTTATTGGAAAGTATTGTAGCTTCCCTGTGACTGAATATCAGTGGTCATTACAACCGATCTTGCAGGAGAATTCATAAATCTGAAATACTTGTGGTTTATCCATTTGGTCACAATTTAAAGGGTACTTTTTTAGTTTAAAATTAACAACTAGCTTATTAACTTGTTAATTGTGTTTATTTTGTGTTACTTGTTAGTATATATATATATATATATATATATATATATATATATATATATATATATATATATATATATATATACACACACACACACACACATATATATATATATATATATATATATATATATATATATATATATATATATATATATATATATATATATATATATTTAAAAAAAACAAAAAACAAAAAACATAGTGTTTCAGTGCTGTACAGACTGTCTATGTCGTTATCCATTAGTGCTTCAGTTTTATTTGGATGATTGCCTTTACCTTGTTTTAATTTCCTGTTCCTCTTCAGTTTCTCTGAGATATGAATGTACCAGCATTACATTTATTTATTTATTTATTTTAATATATTCACATTTTGCTGATCATTAATCAACACTAATGTACTGTGGGTGTTGTCAAGTGATTCAAAATGACACAATGGTCTCGATGAGTCGAATGGGTCAAAGTTCAAGTATATTTTCCTTTAGAGGAATTGTCCCTTTTTGACGTCACTACTGTGGTATTATGCCTTTTTTTCATTGGCTCAGGATGCAAATATAGCCTTCATCCATATATATACAGCTCTGGAAAAAATTAAGAGACCCCTGCAAAATTATCAGTTTTTCTGGTTTTACTATTTATAGGTATGTGTTTGGGTAAAATGAACATTTTTGTTTTATTCTATAAACTACTGACAACATTTCTCCCAAATTCCAAATAAAAATATTGTCATTTAGAGCATTTATTTGCAGAAAATGACAACTGGTCAAAATAACAAAAAAGATGCAGTGTTGTCAGATCTCGAATAATGAAAAGAAAATAAGTTCAGATTCATTTTTAAACAACACAATACTAATGTTTGACTTAGTTCAGAAATCAGTATTTGGTGGAATAACACTGACTTGGCTTGATTCATGCCAAAGCTGCCCGATTCCAGCCTTGCTGAAGCACCCCCAGATCATCACTGATCCTCCACCACATTTCACAGTGGGTATGAGACACTGTGGCTTGTAGGTCTCTCCAGGTCTCTGTCTAACCATTAGATGACCAGGTGTTGGGCAAAGCTGAAAATTGGACTCATCTGGGGGTGCTTCAGCAAGGCTGGAATCGGGCAGATTTGTCTTTGTGAAGGGCGCATGAATCAAGCCAAGTACAAGGTTGTCCTGGAAGAAAACTTGCTTCCTTCTGCTCTGACAATGTTCCCCAACTCTGAGGATTGGTTTTTCCAGCAGGACAATGCTCCATGCCACACAGCCAGGTCAATCAAGGTGTGGATGGAGGACCACCAGATCAAGACCCTGTCATGGCCAGCCCAATCTCCAGACCTGAACCCCATTGAAAACCTCTGGAATGTGATCAAGAGGAAGATGGATGGTCACAAGCCATCAAACAAAGCTGAGCTGCTTGAATTTTTGCGCCAGGAGTGGCATAAAGTCACCCAACATCAATGTGAAAGACTGGTGGAGAGCTTGCCAAGACGCATGAAAGCTGTGCTTGAAAATCAGGGTTATTCCACCAAATATTGATTTCTGAACTCTTCTTAAGTTCAAACATTAGTATTTAAAAATGAATCTGAACTTATTCTCTTTGCATTATTCGAGATCTGACAACACTGCATCTTTTTTGTTATTTTGACCAGTTGTCATTTTCTGCAAATAAATGCTCTAAATGACAATATTTTTATTTGGAATTTGGGAGAAATGTTGTCAGTAGTTTATAGAATAAAACAAAAATGTTCATTTTACCCAAACACATACCTATAAATAGTAAAACCAGAGTGTAGCAGGAGGAGATCTGTGCTGACTCTGCTGGCGTGTTCACAGGGCTGCAGGAAGAGGGCGGCAGTCGTCCAACAACCACCTGTGAGTCATGGCAGTGACATGGGGAGGTGGGAAAGTGGGTGTGTGGACTTTCCCCCTCTCTGAATGGCTGAGAGGCGAGTCTTGGGAGATTTTTGGCCCTATAAAATAATGCTCCGCTGTTTCCTCAGGTCTGCCCTGTTAAAACGCGCCGAGAGTGCGGAAGCGCTGGTCCAGGACCGGGAATCAGCTGGGAGAAAAAGAAAGAGTCTCACAGCGAGACAATGAGAGCGGGGAACCCTTGGGCAGACCTCGAAGCATTGTAAAAGAGCAGGCTAGTTAGCCGGCAGTGTAGGACGGCGATCCAGGTCGCACGGGTAGCAGCGACTGGGATATAGCTGTCAAGGGCAGCACCTTTTCTTTGTAGTTTTGTTACTGTTTTATTTTCCCTGTTTCTTTGTGCCTTCTGTTTTGAATTATTGTTTCAAAGCACCTGCAAGGGTGCCGGTATTGTGTACCATCTCTCGGTAAATCAGACCATGGACCCACAGCATCATCTGCGGGACAAAAGAAAAAATAGCAGCCCGAAATAAAACTGGGCACCTGTGCGGTGTTGCCAAATTCACCTGTCTGTCTCCTGTGTCAGTGAATTACCCACCACCCTTCCACACAGCGAAACTGATAATTTTGCAGTGGTCTCTTAATTTTTTCCAGAGCTGTGTATATACATACAGACACACACACACACACACACACACACACATACATATATATATATATATATATATATATATATATTATACCTGTATATATATATTATATAATATATATATATATATATATATATGGATGAAGGCTATATTTGCATCCTGAGCCATTCGGGGAAAAAAAGGCATAATACCACAGTAGTCGTAGTAGTGAATTGCGATATTTAAGTTTGGTTTCTACAACTGCTTTAAGCATACACCTTATCATGAAAGCAAGGCTTGGATTACAAACCAGATCAGATTAGACTAACTAACAAGAGTTTGCTATAAACATTTAATGTGATCTGGTGACCCTCTTCTAGATTCTCAATGCTATTTACTCCAAAATGTCATCTCAGCTATTTTATTGTGGTGCTTGTGAGCATGCTGAAGTTGTTTCTTATTCATTTTAGAATTGTAAATTGTGTTTTTTTTTTTTCTTTCAGACAAATATCATGCTAATGATCATTTAGAGTAAATAGCTTTCCAAATGTAGCCCTGTATTATGGTGTGGACGTTAACAGTACTGCAAATCGAAACCAAGTGAATTATTCTGAAGAGTTTCCGGGGCAAATCAAGAACTGTTTTGGTGAATGCTTGGCCTGCAGCCCCTCGGTTGGACGCCCCTTACTTAACGTCTCGCTTTGTCCACCATCAGATCCTTCCCAGGAGCAGCGGACCACCCTGAGTGTCCCCCTGGACTTCAGTAGCCCCATCACTTCTGACGAGGAGTACCTCAGCCCGCTGGAGGAAGCTGAGTTTAGAGTTCCATCGTTCCGGGAGCCCGACACCATGAGGATTCCAGACGCCTCAGAACCTAAGAGTATCATTGAAACACGCTTCAAAGAGCCACCCTCTTTTGAGGTGATTTACCTAACCCAGACCTCTTGACCAATAAATATCTTGCTGTCCCTAATAGAAGAAGATGCTATTTTTTCTTGAGCAGTGTGTCCCACAAGTGCAGCAATATCACGCAGACACAGCTTTATTACAATTCACAGTTTTAATACAATAGATGTTGTCAAGGAAGGGGTCCTTATATTTGTTGAGGATTTTCTGAGAATATTACAATAAGATTAAGTAACTGTGTGTTGTTTTCACATTCATTCGTCTCTACCACTATCTTGCACAATTAACAGGTATTTAATGTGATTTTCAACAAAGAACCCTAATTGACTCAAAATAAATGCTTAACTTTAAAAAGTGAATGCTTCCGTATGTCAGAAATAAACACTGAAACTAAGAACCCTACTCATAAGGAAACTAGACAGCAGGGCCTCTAGAGTACAATCTTGGATAGATGTTTATTGAACTAACATGTTTGTTACTTTTGACAGGTATCCCTGAGTGATCAAGCAGTGATAGAAGGTCAGGATGTCAGCCTGTCAGTTCGAATTCAAGGAGAACCCAAACCCATGATTTACTGGTAGGGCTTCCTTCAGTTTTTCTGATGTTTCTGATGTCTATCACAAAGGCTTTGCGTACTTGCTTCAAAATAGGGTCCCTGTGTATTTGGAAATTAAAGATAAGTGTAGCATTGGGATTGAGGAGACATGGGGCAACATGGCCATGCAAGCTTAAACAAACTGGGGATTTATTTATTATTAGCCTTGATACACCTGTGAGACATGCCCCCAGCCAGTCCAGGTTTCAGCTACCCACACACCATTACGCTGATCCCAAACTATATACCACCTTAAAGTCTCACTCGCCAGATTCAGGCTAGCCTTTACATTTTGTGCCATGACTGATATTCTAATACTAATTTAATACTAATTTAAGAGACTGCTATTTAGGGGGTCATAATACTTTATAACAAATTCCACAGCATAAAAGGCGGCCTTATAACAAGGAAGCTCTACGTATAAAGTAAGGTGGGGTTCAGAACAATATAGGTGGCCAAAATAATATCTATACCAGTATTTCTCTGCCTCCAGGCTTAAGAACAGACAGACAATAAAGACTGACAGTCGTCACTGTGTGACTGAATCAGAGGGCGGCTCCTTTGAGCTGAAAATCACTGCAGCCGAAAAGTCGGATGCTGGAGTTTATACCTGCAAAGCAATTAACGAACATGGAATGAAGCAATGTGAGGGAAAATTGGAGCTCAAAGGTAAGGGCATTCCCATTGTTTGAAATATGTTTGAAAGGGGCATCCCTCCATTCTATTCAGTGTTACCTCAGTCGTTTATTTTATTTTATTATATGAATATGTATTTCACGTTTTGTTGGCAGGCCTCAGTCCCACATCATCATTTGCAACTGTCCCTCATTACACCTCTGTAAACTCAGCATTGCTTCATTTTTCTATCTCATGTTAACATTTTAAGGTCCTATTTTAAAGTAAATTATCAAAGAGGGATAAAGTAGTTTTATGAGAACTAGCAAGGAAATACCTGGAACAAAATTAACGACTCATTCCGGCACCTAAATTGTTTCCTGCTATTATAGTGCACCCTCATTAGGCCATGTTAATTGTCATGTACTCTACTTTACAGTTTAACCATTTGCTGCCCAGTGTCCAATATATTTGACATTGCAAAAATAGGCATTAAAAAGGTATACAGTAGGTAGGGTCCTTCACTAAGTCAGATATCAAAATAGAGGGTGCACTGTATTAGGGTGTTGTTATTCCCAGAAGAAAATGTTCCTTTGCTTTTGCTCTTGCCCTTAAATTCCAGTACAATGTGATCCCAGATATACTGAAAATACCATGGAATGAAATCATTACATGTCATTGCTGCACTTTAAGACATTTAGACAAAGCTGAATACATAGAGAACTGATAATGCTGTTATTCTGAAACAGGATTACCTCATTCTTTACTACAAGCTATTGAAAGTACAGTATATGAATCTCGGGATATAAGCCTATTCATCTGTCCATCAGTACATCACAGATATATTTGTACAGGGACATACGTTGTCTGTATATAGGTCACAGGGATCTACTTTTCATCATAGCATTCTGCATTCACAGCCGTGGCAGGCAATGTATGTGTAACAGTATAGCGTCAAAAATGTGACTGAGGCTACAAACTGCAGTTAAAGTGCGTCTGCTTGCGCTTAATAGAATCAAACAAAACACTGGAACAAACAAACAGAGGCATGGTGGCCAAAATAAAAGGTTAAACAAGACAATCGGGCTGTTAGGCTAGGCAATTGCCTTCACTGATTAAGTTCTCCAAAACACTGTATAAGCACACTCACCAGCACACCTCTCAAACACCCCTCCCCAAATAAAGGATTCTCAGTTCCTTAAATACCATGTGGTTGGAGCCTAATTAACCATTAATCATTCAATTAAGGCTTCAGCCACATTCTCGCATGTATTATGTCAGGAAGGATTTTAACCACCCATATATTATATATATATATATTATATATATATATATATATATATATATATATATATATATATATATATATATATATATATATATACACACACACACACACACACTTTACATTTAGGGCTTTTGCCCTGCCACAGTATGTTAATAACTACTTGTTAAACTTGTGTTAATGAGGGTCAGTAGAATCTGGAATGGACTGCACTGCAATGGGAGTATTATTTATTATTGTAATGACGTTGGGCATTATACATAGATGCAAACTAGACCACACAGTGTATAGCAAAGCCCTTATTAGATGAAATAGTGAGTCAAACACTCAACATTCATTTTCACTTCAGTAAATACACACAGTACAGTCAGTGTGTTTTACTTTGAGAATTGCATAAAATTCTGAATAATTCACTTAGCCTTTGGGGCATTCTTTTTGTACAGTCTCTTCGTTGAATCATCATAGGAATTGTTAGTTATGAAAAAGTTAAAATATTAACTTTATATTAAAATATTATAAAAAAGTTAAAATATTTAACTCTTCCACCCTTGAATTTAAGTTTAACACATTCTTTATCTATAATTAAAAACTAACTTTTGTATGATAGTACTATCATATCCTATAAAATGTAACCCCCCCCCCCCAAAAAAAAAAAACCCATAACTTTTGTAAAAAAAAAAAAAAAAAAATATATATATATATATATAGTAAGCTTTCATTTCAACAAGGACCTACGGGTCTTTCTTATTAGCTAAAAGTCAAACAAGGCAAGTGCTGGATGTGATTGACATCTCAGTATTTATTACCTTCATGAAATAAATGGAAAGTTATCAACTTGAGTTACTCTGCAGCCCATTGCAAAATTAACAAGTTTGAACGATATTTCAATGAACAAAATTCATTTAAAAATAAATGCATATTTTGTGTTAGACTTGAGTACATGATACATAGAATATATGATCTGTTGTGTTTCATAAAATTAAATGATGCGAGTTATGTCCTTAAAATCCCTAGTTTGCCCTTTTCTTACTTTTTTTCACCAGAATCAGGACAATGTTTATAGGTTTAAGAAGGTTTTTGGTCATCATTTTGAAACCACCTGCCTTAAACTGTAAAATAAATACTGGCTCTACATACAGTGCCTATAGAAAGTCTATATCCCCTTTCAAAATATTCACCTTTTGTTGCCTTATAGCCTGGAATTAAAATGCATTAAAATAGTTTTTTTTTCTACAGTTTCCATTTATCTGCATATCCTACCCCACAACTTCCAACTGAAAAAAAATATTCTAGAAATGTGTAGAAAATTAATTAAAAATAAAAACTGAAATAGCTTGGTTAGATAGGTGTCTACCCCCCTTGTAATAGCAATCCTAAATTAGCTCAGGTGTAACCAATTGCCTTCAAAATCACACACCAAGTTAAGTGGCCTCCACCTGTGTTACATTGTAGTGATTCACCTGATTTCAGGATAAATGCAGCAGTTCCTGTAGGTTCCCTCTGCTGGGTAGTGCATTTCAAAGCAAAGACTCAACCATGAGCTCCAAGGCACTTTCAAAAGAACTCTGGGACAAAGTTGTTGAAAGACACAGATCAGGGGATGGGTATAAAAAAATATCAAAGGCCTTGAATATCCCTTACAGCATGGTCAAGATGATTATTAAGAAGTAGAAGGTGTATGGCACCACCAAGACCCTGCCTAGATCAGGCAGTGCTTCCAAACTGGATGACCAAGCAAGACAGAGACTGATCAGAGAGGCTACCAAGAGGCCAATGACAACTTTGCAACAGCTACAGACTTGTATGGCCAAGACTGGTCAAAGTGTGCATGTGAGAACAATATCCCAAGTACTCCACAAATCTGGCCTGTATGTTAGTGTGGCAAAAAGGAAAACATTACTCAAGAAAGCCCACCTTGAATCCTGTTTGAAGCATAGAAAAAAACACTCAGGGGATTCTGTAGCAAAAAGTTTTGTGGTCTGACAAAACTAAACTGGAACTTTTTGGCCTAAATGCAAAGCTTTATGTTTGGTGCAAACCCAACACCGCGCATCACCCAAAGAACACCATCCCTACTGTGAAGAATGGTGGTGACAACATCATGTTATGGGGATGTTTCTCATTGACAGGGAGTGAGCACTTGCCAGGATAGAATGAAAAATGAATAGAGCAAAGTACAGAGAAGTCCTTGAGGAAAACTTGCCCTCTGCAAGAAAGCTGAAACTGAGATGGAAGTTCACCTTTCAGCATGACAACGACCCAAAGCACACAGCCAAAGCTACATTGGAGTGGCTAAGGAACAAAAAGGTAAATGTCTGTGGCCCAGTCAGAGCCCCTATCCTAAATACAATCGAAAATTTGTGGCATGACTTGAAGATTGCCGTCCATCAACGCTACCCAAGGAACTTGAAGAATGGTCAAATATTTTCAAATCTGGGTGTGCAAAGTTGGTAGAGACCTATCCCAACAGACTCACAGCTGTAATTGCTGCCAAAGCTGCTTCGACCAAATATTAACTCAGGGGGGTGGAGACTTATCCAATTATGATCTTTCAGTTTTTTATTTTTATTACATAATTTTTTTCTCAATAAAAACTTTTTTTTTCCCTTAACAGTGTGGAATATGGTGTGTAGATGAGTGGAAAAAAATCCACATTTAAATGTCCACTCCACTCATGTCAAGCAAAGCAGGTGGCTGTGATATTATTATTTATAGAAACTACCCAGCACACAGGTTTCACTGGAAATGTGTTGCACTGGACTTAGCCGGTCACTACAAATTTTGTTTGGAAGCGACCTTAACCTAAACATATGCTCAGGTCATTTATTTCAAAACTAGTTTCTAGTAAGTCTTGTAATCCTACGTCTGACAAAATGACTGACCATGCACTGTACATTTTGCTTGGGGAACTGTGTTGAGCCTCCCCTGCAGCTGTTGTCGGGGGTCACTCTTGTATTCGGACACACGCTGGACACATGGCTTGACCCTTAAAGCTTGGCATCGACCAAAAATGTTTATATTGGCTTGTGCATGTTTTTCATATGAGCTGTATGTGTGTATGAATGCGTATGCAGTATTTAATAAAAGTATCAGATACAACCAGACTTCCATTTTAAAATCCCTAATAGTACAATTATTTGACATTCTTCTGCACTGCCTCCATACACAGCAGTCTGGGATTTAATGCTCACTGCATTTCGTTATTTGCATAACGAAGCACATTGGATCACTATAAATAGTCGAGATCCCCAAAAAAGTAGAAAACAACAGAGGAAATACTGTTTAAAGACAAAACTTTAAGAGTGTTTGCCTAACATGGCAAATCACACAAATGTGTGCTTACACCTTATTTAGCTCATAGATCTGTTATTTGCCGGTTGGGCAGTTGTTTTCAGTATTTGGGGGTAATGCTTTGATAAAATAATCTGTCATAGTGCATGCTTAGTTCCACCACTATTATGAAGGCAAACAAAAATGTTCAAATCAATCCAGCAAGTCATTAACATTCAGTGGCTTACCTTGATTGTTCTAGTCTACCTTATTTTCCCATGGCTGCTTATGACCAATTTACTGTCACTTGATATACATACAGAAATTATTTCATTCCAGATTTGTAACTGTTTGTAACTTGTGCTCACAGGTGTATTTGGAAGGAATTGTACAAATCAACATCAATCTCCCATTGTGCGTGTGCCTGTGTGTGTTTGTGTGCTGCAGTATAACCTTGAGCTTGCTGACTGCGTTTTCTGTTTTCTGTATACAGGGGAAGTAAGCAATGCCCCCTCGCCAGCCCCCCCCCCCCCCCCCCCCCACACACACACACACACAGAGCTCTCTCTGCCTGACTCTCATTCTTGACATTCTTTTGAGAGTCCTGAGAAGACTTAGCTTGTTTTTCTTTCTGACTTTATTTCGAACACAATAAATTGAACTCCAGGATGTTATATAGCCACCATGACTTTAACATTCCTCACATTATTATCCGTTTACACTTAGACCTATTTGCAATAGACTATTGCCTGCTTTGCACAGTTACCAAAATTAAGTATCTGTCAATAAGAAAGTGGGGCTGTTGCACCAGAGGATGACAGAATATGGCTGTGCAGTGGATTGTTCAGAATTATGGATCTTGAAACACAACTGTCAAGGCCCCATGCCTACTAGTATTTCCATATATATGGTTTCTGAAAAGGAAGATGGTCTGCTAAAGATTTCAAACCAAAAGATTGGACAACCCCAGCATTCTTCTTCTATCGTATGCATGTCGTGCCATGCCATTGAACGGCATCATCATCAGCAAGGTGCAAAGCCGGCAGTCCACCAGGGAACTTGGGGTAGTCAGTGGGCAGTCATCGACGATGTGTGACATGGTTTGTTGGGCTCCACAGCTGTAGGAAGGGTTGGTGGCTTGACCCCAGAGAACGAGGCTGGCAGCACATTGACCCTGCCCTGTCCTGAAGAGAAAGCGACCTCAAACAAAACAAGCACAAATAGTATAGCAAACTGTTACCAGATATAGGAAGATCTACTCTTACAGGCTAATTTCAGGGTACAGATAGAAATCCTTAGTAGATTTATAGCAAAACGATTTGTACTGATTTTGAAACAGACAGACCAACAAATAGTTACCTCAAAATGAACTGCTCAGTCTTGGGTACAAAACAAGAGGGTTAACAAAGCTGTGACTAATGTAATATTGTACTTGACTGTGTTGCACCTGTTTCTAACCACAATTAACTGTTCTAGTGCAGTGTCAGGCTGGTACAACTACAGTGAAACCTATTTGTGTGAAAGAGATGTATTTAAATAGGGAAGGAAATTTCATTAACCTTGCAGCACATTTCTTCTGCAATGTGGCTGAGTAAGCAATTGAAATGTTCACCCTCTCTTAATTGCATTTGGAAACTCATCATTAGGGCTTGCATGAATTGATTTGCACACACTTACAAACCTACTTTAATTATGATGTCCACCTGCTTGTTTAAATGGTTTAAATGCTGTCTTCTGTTTTATGGCTTGTGCCTTTTGGAACAAGCAAAGTGTTGTCCATTATTCATAAAAATGCCGTTCTTATAATAATCGGTAGGTCAGCAATATCACAGCTTGCTGTACATAATACTAAAGAAGACTCAAATGTCTCAGCTAGCTCTATTACATCAGTGTATAAAACCTGGTGTCTGTGTGTGAGTGTCAATGTCATATCTTTTCAAATTTGTTGAGCTGTATACAAATCTCCATTAGTAATAAAAAGGAACAATTTATATAATTAGAGTGCCAGTTAGTGGTCATTGACAAAAGCGTTTCATCAAAACAGTTGTCCAATTTAGGTTAATTTCTGCTTAATGTATGATGTAGGACTAGATTCTTAACGCTCTTTAGTGGAGGTTGTCATTGGCACCTTTTTATTTTTTATATTTTTTAACAAATTTACCAAACCCCAAAACTCTACTTGTAGAAACAAAATGTGAAGTAATATAATATTATCTGATGGACACTTAAAATAACACAGTTTTACTCAGGATGGGACCATCAGAATCATTCTTACTGTACAATCTCTTGATCTGATTGTAGTAACTAGATCCCTGGAGTAAATCTGCCACACAGCACATGATGTTCTGGGTTACCAGGAAGAAACATTTAATTTAACATTTAATTTATGTAAACAAGATTAATAAAGTTAAATAATCAAGCACAAGAAAAGATGGTTCACTGATAATTTTGCTAACACAGTACTGTGGCAAAGTGGAAAGTGAATACAGGTGAGTGCAGTGCAGAGTGGATACAAAATAGACAGGCAATGATTTCCAGGTGCAAGGGTGTTTATTGATTTGATTAGCAATGTCCAGAGCCTTTTATGGCGAACACCTGTAAATAATAATGTTGGAGTGATACAGCGGTGTGTATCTCTCGGTATTTGTAATCCCTGGGTTTGACCCGCAGCCAAAAAGTCCAGTTGTCGTACACCAACACTAAACACAGAACACAAACACAGTTTTTAGTGACAGTGAATAAGTGCCAGTGCTGCAATACAATTCTTTGCGAATGCAGGGGTGAAAGTGATGTCCGAGTTGATGCTGGCTTGTGCTACAGCTCAGGATCGTGTTTCTGGCAGTCTAGTTTAAAGACAGACTGACAAACATTTACAACGTACACTAAACACACAAGACAAAACTCACGGTTCACAGCAAATAACATAGGCTCCTTGTAGGTTGTATCTAACCATTTACCAAGGAACAGATCACTTACACTACGACCCCTTATACTTATATATCCTCCCTCATGACCCTTAGATTAACGAGGGCAACGAGGGCCACGCCATTTCCCTACCGGGTCATTGAGTTTGGGTACCGTAGCTCCGCCCCTTTTCTAGATGGCTGACTTCCACCTAACTCCAGGAATTAATTGTCATGCCATTTAGTCCAGGGTACTCTGTTCCCTTTACACAGCGCCCCAATCATAGGTCGTGAAGGAGATCTAACACCAAGAATCATTCAATCTCTGTCACAAGTACATAAAGAGTAAGAAATCAATCTGAAGGATTTGGTTAGCAGCTTTTTAACTTGAGGAATCTGTCTGGTGTGAAGGTGGCGAGTACAGTTGAAGCAATTTACCCTATTGACATCTGTGTAGCGTCAGAGTGAATCATAATATCATTCTGTCTATGCATTTACTTGGTTTCTACTCACAAACTTCCCCACTGACAAAGAATGCCTTTAAAAAGAGTCATAAACTAAATGTCTTATCTTCCTCCACTGCTGAATGATTCATTTGATGCCAGCAGCATCTTGCACAATGAAAGCCAGACAGTTTTGGGTGCTTCGACACCTCAGAAGAGAACATTACCCCTCATAAACACAGCCGACAGGGTTTGAAACCACAGACCAATTGAGAACAATGAGAAGCACCTCATGTGGACCACTACTTTTCCATGTAGTACTGCTAAGCTGTTTAACTACAGCATTAGAACTATGCATATGGGCCGATTAACAAAATAACAAATGACTGTTCAGCTTATTGAGAAGACAGCTGTTACATGGCGGCTATAATAACCAAATATGTTCACAAAAATACAATAAAGGGGTTATAGCTAGTGAAATCATTCTTGTCTCTCATGCACTCCCATGTCCTAAAATACGTCTCTTTAAGTTAAATAAAAGAGGGATTATTCTCTTGAGATTCCACATATGAACATCCCAACAATGTCACTGTTGAAATGATTCCTTCCAGTTCCAGTGTATAACAGGCCATCTCCAGCATAGGTGATGTCCTGGGGCCTCTCAGTTCAGGCTAACCTGGTGAATCATCTTTTTAAACCAAACAAAAAGGCCAGCGCCTTCCTTAGCAATCTGTGACTTTGTGCAACCCCTCCCCTCAGCCCCTCCCATGGAGCCAAGCCTGGTGATATTGAGGCAGATGCGAGATGTGACGGTGAAGGCAGGTGAGATGGCGGTCTTTGAGTGCTTTATCTCTGGGCCCCTGGATGTCGACGTAGACTGGCTTTCCAATGACAAACTGGTTCAGCCAGCCCTGCTCAACTGCAAGATGCATTTCGACGGCAGGAGATGCAAACTGCTTCTGAACTCGGTGCATGAAGATGACAGCGGCACGTACACCTGCAAACTGAGCACTGCCAAAGGTGAGTAAAACTCCCCAACATGCTTTCGCTGTGGAAGCAAGGTGTGAGGGGGCTAGAGGGCGCATATGTGGCTTGATATTTAGGTTTTTATACTAGTAAGGGAAAGAGTTGTCTCCATGTAACCTTGATGTATCCTGTAGCATTAGTTATTATCTGATAAGTGCTTTGGACTTCAACAGAATCAACCATTCAGGCTGTGCAGGGAATGGGAGACGTTTTGACATTTTCTTTATCCAAACTGAATTGTGCTGTTATTGCAGTATAATGAGGTTTGGAATTCTCTTAAAGTGGATGGCAGAGAGGAAATAAAACCCTGATTAACATTACCACTTGGCCTGTATCGCTTATGATGTTTCAAGTTTATGTTGATCTATAAAGCGAATTTCAAGACTCTTAAGTTCTGTTAGCTTTAGCAGGCATATTCTGTAGGATAATGACTGCTCTACTCTGAATCTGATTGGCACAGTTGATCTGTGATGTTTATAACCCATAAAAAAAAACACAGCAAATGAACCACAGTTAACAACTAATGAAATACAGAAGCACAAGAATCCCAGGCACAAATCACTAGACTTGGTGTCACGCAGTGTGTATAATTTTCAGGATTAATTTCAGATTGTGTATTACTTGTACTGGTGAATGCATTTGTAATACATTTATAAAAGATACAAATAATTAATCCAAAAATAAATTAGCCATTGTCCAAACTAAAATAAAAACCACCAAGACATAAATCAAGGTACAGTGCTCCCCCTTTATAACGCTGTAGTCGGGAGCCATAGTTAAGAGACGCTGCTATTTGTGTTCTGCCTTATAACGAGAATACTAGTGTTAGAGTAATGGCATTATGGGGCAAACGGGAGCCATGACCGTATTGCCTTTTAACCTGTTTCACAGTATAAAGGGACACTTTATAAAGGGGGAGCACTGTATATTCTACCAGGTGGCACAATAGAATCTAAAACATTGGGCACATTTAGGAAAACGACTTGATTCGGTCCTATTAAATCAGATTGCCCTAGTCTGGGAGCATGGTGTGCTAAAAGGGATGAGCCTTGTTGGACCAAATGGTCGTTTCTCATTCCCAAACTTTTTTATGTTCTAATGTGTTTAAGACATATAGCAAAGAATACATTATGAATATATTTGGCATAGGATTATACATGCTGTATCATAAAATAGTTTTGATTTTATAAGGAACTCTTTTGTAGTTAGCTTACTAAAGTATTAATACATATTTTGATTTTTGTGTTAATGGTTAGGCAGTATACTGCAGTACCCTATTTATGAACTAATTAAATAGGCCAACTAAGTGTTCAGCAAACACCATTATTGTTATCAACTCCAAGGATCACATTATTGAAATTGGGTTAAAGATGTTACTTTAGTAATGTGTAGCAAATTAGATCAGGTCATATTATATTATACTTTTTTATTACTTGTATTATACCTTTCTTATAAATTGTGAATAGATTTTTGAACTAACTAAAGCAGGGCCATACTGTACTGTAGTATCTGATCCCAGTTCTCTCGCCCTCACAGAGGAGTTGACCTCCAGCGCCAATCTCAAAGTCATTCCCTCAATCGAGCCTCTCTTCACCAGGAAGTTGGATGTCCTGGAGGTGATCGAGGGTCGCACAGCTCGATTCGGCTGCAAAGTCAGCGGGACACCTCCTCCACAGGTCACCTGGAGTCACTTCGGTGAGCAGGCTTTGCATCCTCCCCTCCTCTTTCCACCCCCCCCCCCTTGAAGAGCAACTGCGTTTAAGTAGGAAATGTATTTTATTAAAGTTTACCGAAAATCAGTAGAGAAGATAGTACTCCAATAAAGCTGTATCTTTGTCCAGGAGTTCAACAATAAAACAAAAATGAGCATTAAAACACCAAAGTGTTGATAAAACACAAAACATTTGAACTGCCACACAGAAAAGTGCAATACGGCTATAGCATGAAGTATACTCCTGTGTTTCTGCTTTCTCTCACAGATCAAGTGGTTGAAGAAAGTGAGAATATCCATATCCTGAAGGACAAGGGGCTCCACTATTTAATTATCTCCCATGTCAGCAATGAGAATGAAGGCTTCTACACCGTTATAGCCAAGAACAGCCATGGAGAGACTGAGTGCTCAGCTGAGCTATATGTGCAGGAGCCTCGCCCAGCTATCTCCTTACAAATGTAAGAAATCTCTCATATCCATAAGGGTTAGTATGAACTTCAGATACTACTGTCTTTCTGCCCTATTATTGGTCAATGCAGTGAGACAAAGCTGAGAAGAAAGTCCCTGACACCCTGGCTATAATACTGTTTCTTACCCATTTTAGAATTCTGGTTTAAATAAACGGTCATGGAAACTAATGTGTGGGGACCAAGAAAGCTCCAGTCAAGTTGGAGAGATGAGTTTTGTAAAATAGTTGATCTCGATATTATTGCTGTAAAAAAAGACAAACAAACCCCACTAGGCAGGGGATGTCAAAAAATGGACATTAATTCACCAGCAAACCCTGGAGAGGATCTTGTATTTTCAGTTATTAAGGGATAAAACCAGTGAACCACTGTGGCAAAGTGGTGAATACGTGCAGGTGAGTGCAGTGCAGAGTGGATAAATGACACAGACGATGATATACAGGTGCAAGGGTGTTTATTAAATTAATTCAATGTCCAGAGCCTTATAGCAAACCTGCAAATAATAATAATGTTGGAAGTGGTACAGCGGCGTGTATCACTTCTGATTATAATCCCACGGGTTTGACCCATAACTCAAAGTCCAGTTCTTTCACCCACACAAAACACAAAACACAGTCACAGTTCCGACAGTGTATAATTTTGTGCTCGTGGTGCAAAAGACAGTTCCTGTAGTGTAAAAGGTGAGTGGTGATATCCGGGTTTTATGCTGGCCTGCGGCTGCAGCTCCGGATCGTGCTCAGTATTCTTGGTGAGAAACGACACACAAGACAAACAGTGTTAATACACAGACAAGCAGAACACTCACGGTTTTTTGTATACACAAGACAGGCTCCTTCTTGGTTATTTGGCTTAACCTTATGCAAAGGAACAGATCACAAACCCACGCCCCCCCTATTCATACCCTTGCCCATGACCCCTAGGTTAACGAATGCATCTGCTCCTCCAATCCTCAGATGCCACGCCGTTTACCGTCCGGGTCAGTGAGCTTGGGTGCCGTAGCTCCGCCCCTTTCCTAAACGGCCGACTTCCACTTACCCTTCGGAATAAATTGTCTTGCCATTTGTTTAAGGTTACTCTGTTCCTTCTTTCTAGTGCCCTCACCGGTTGGGAAGGAGATCTAACATCAAGCGTCATTCGATCTCTGTCACAACCACACACTTGTTCAGTTGTTAATTTAGTTGATACATCGCAGAACAAAACCGTAATCTCCACTTGATTTAGATTTCCGATGGTGTGGCTGCAGTAATTACGCCATGGCTTCTTCAACCCAGACCCCTGCCACATGGGCACTATAGGCATCTATTGAAATGTTTCCTAAAGCCAGTTGTGCATTACAATGAGTTATATCCATTTCATTGAAAAATAGTTTTTCTTCACAAAATACAAAGGGGTCGTATCATTAAATTAATTTATCAAAGTGTGTGAAAGTGATTAATTACACAAATACAACAAGTGTTTCCCAATGGATGCAAATAAAAGTGCTTTTAGCATATCCTGTAACTGCAGTCTTGCTGTGTTAACTTTTACTGGCAGTGCAAAGCTGGAGAAGATGCCTTCGATCCCTGAGGAGCCGGAGGTTCCCGAGAGCGAGGTGGAGCGGTTCACCATGCCGGACTTTGTTAAACCACTCCACGACATGGACGTGGTTGAGGGCAAGGAGGCTGTTCTCAAGTGCAAGGTGGCGGGCCTGCCCTACCCCACCATCACCTGGTTCCACAACGGCCAGAAGATTGACAGCGCTGATGACAGGAAGATGACTCAGTGTGAGCGGAATGTTTAGATTTTCTATCTAACTTTCTGTCAATGTATGAATATTTTTCATGTACCTAAAAGCAAAAATGATATATGTGCAAATCAAAAATATAACAGTGCCAGTACCTTTAACGTAATTAAGTAAATAAAAATGTCTAAAACATTAGAAAGGATCCTATTTTTTTTATTAATCTCAAATATTATGAATAGTTTAATACAGCACCATAGCTTATATTTAAGATTTATAAAATATTTTGATAGATTTATACTAATGATTGTTGTGTCTTAACGTAAAATGGCATCTCTTTATCAATTCTGTACCAGTACTTTCTTTTAGAGGATAGGGTACCTATGATTCTCTTCCACCTGAGTAAGCTAGTGACAGCTAATATGAAAAGCAAGTGTTTAAATGGGTGCTACTATAGTGTACCGTTCCCCTCCTGTCATTGCTGTTAATGTGGGTAAACTGCCCCTCTCCCGGCACTAACACTCTCCGTCTCCAACGCTTTTTTCCCATGCAGATAGAGACATTCATAGCTTGGTTATCCGCTCAGTCACACATGCTCACAGAGGCGTCTATAAAAGTGTCATTTCAAACAAGGTCGGGAAGGCCACATGCTATGCTCATTTGTACGTGACAGGTAAGTGCATTCATTGTTAACCTAGCCCTTTGGATAACGAGTCTGTTCTCGTACAAGGTTATTGTACATTTGTTGTTCTTAGAAATATTAGACAGGATTTTCAAAAACCAAAGTGTTATTATATCAAAATTGTGGTATAGTAACGAGTGCTTTAGTAGCAAGTGATTTTCAAAAGAAACGTGTTAATTAAATCAATCCATTAATGCTTTGAAATTGAGTCGATGAGGTTGTTAATGAACCCATTTCTCGTTAAAAAGCTTAATTTTCGCAGATCACTTACATCACTTCCTGTCTCAATTACTAGATAAGGGGAATTCAAAATATCTGTTAACAAGATAAAAAAAAAAATGAATGGAAGCATAATTCGCTGTTACGGAAACTACCAGTATACATGAAATAAAAAATAATTTGTAAACTTCATATAAAATTGTACAATTTGTCATGCAGAATGTACATTTATTTAGAACACTTCACATATAAAATGATGATTTACAATGATCTGATGGCACAGATTAATAACAAATAATAATAATAATTAAAACCCATTAGTAATTTACCCTCATGAGGGCGGAGATTTTGCCACAATTTGCTATATTTTTTGCTATTTTTGGTAACTCTTAATGTGCATTTTGCAATTAAAAGAAAAAGAAAAAAAAAAACTTAAGCCATCTTTGTATATTAGTTGGAATTTTTTTTGTTATGATGACATCTACTTTTGTATGTATTTTAGTATGAGTTATTGTAGGCTATAAATACATACGTTTCAAGTGCCATTGGTATTTGTTCTTAGTTATTATACATGTATACCATGCATGTACTGTAACACTTCATTATATATTTATTAAGCTTTTAAAATTACGATAAAACTCCCTAACCCAGTACACAATTTCTTTATATTTAATTGTTTGCTGAATTCTTATAATCATGAATTTTCTCTATTACTCTTAGCCTGCCAATGCAATAAGTAAACTCAACATGATTAGAAGTAGCCACTGAACACTTCCAGTATTATGAGAACATTTTGTATGTGTAGAAACTTGTGACAGAGAATGTGTACATTGTACATAAAGTGTATGGGGAGTCTGATAACATTATCAAATATGTTTAGGCAAAATCCATGTCAACGATCTCGATCACATTCCTAGTGCATCGCTATGTGTCCTTGACATCTGTTCTTCGCTCTTGTGTGGATAAGACACAGCTATTAAAAGCCAAGGACGCATTGCAAATCTGCAATCACCTAAGAAAACTTTATTTTAATATTTAATATGACGTTTTCTATACCAAGATTCCAGTTGTATAATTCAGAATATACAAATATCAGCTGCCATATAAAGTACGTATGCAGAATTCAAATAGGCTACAGTTGCATTGATAATTTATTGGTAGCAACATTACGCTGATTGCAAACAACGGTAATCACTTTAGCAATATAAAAAACATTCCGTGAGGTTACAAATGGTTAACATAAAAGTTAATAAATCTCATTCATAACCACAAGTATAGAAAACCGAAAAAATACTTTCGTAACTACAAATATTGAATTATCGAGGTTGTCTGTAAATTGCTTGGTCCTGTACACTCTCTCTCTGTATCGTTGGCATCACAGACGTCGTCTGTTAAATGATGTTTCAAGGTGAGTTATATACTCTTTCATTAATTAAAATCCACTTTTTCCAAGTGCATATTAACTCCTGATAAATAATGACAACACAGATTTGCTTTTAAATTCCCATGCAAACAAAAGAAATAGTCGCAAGATTAAGATATTAACATTATTTCTTATATCAACAGAATTTTGGAAATCACATTAGGACGATTATTTAATAACGAAATAAACACAATGGCTGTTTGAAAACGCCAAAATCAATGGTACATACCGATCTCTTGATTAACACTGGAGTTATCATTTATCTTTTGAAAATCCTGACAATTGCGTCTCAATGATTTCAGCCTGGTTTTCACTGAATCTATATGCAGGCTGCATATGCCAGAATGTATCATTTAAATTGATTATTATTAATTTCAGGGTTATTAAATACAAGGTTATTAAGTGCTTTCATAAAGCAGCTATAACTGTCAATGGTTTATTATGATGATGAACCAGGGATACCAGTTTATTACAATAACATGCATTGATACTTCACTAGTCTACAGACTGTATTAATAATTAAAAGGGTTGTAATGGTTCTTATAAATGCCTTATTTTTTCAACTGTTGTTACATCTTGTTATTATAATTAATACCTGTCTAATATTGGTAATTTATTACACATGTATTACACATTTAATGTGTAGTATTGAGTATTTATAATATACCCCTAAACTAAACTGTTAATACTATGACTACTTTGACTACTGCAATTACTATTACTACAACTATGAATTTGACTATTACTACAACTAATACTACTACTGTCACTCCTATTACTACAACTAATACTACTACTGTCACTCATATTACTACAACTAATACTACTACTGTCACTCCAATTACTACAACTAATACTACTACTGTCACTCCTATTACTACAACTAATACTACTACTGTCACTCCTATTACTACAACTAATACTACTACTGTCACTCCAATTACTACAACTAATACTACTACTGTCACTCATATTACTACCACTAATACTACTACTGTCACTCCAATTACTACCACTAATACTACTACTGTCACTCCCATTAATACCACTAATACTACTACTGTCACTCCAATTACTACAACTAATACTACTACTGTCACTCCTATTACTACAACTAATACTACTACTGTCACTCCAATTACTACCACTAATACTACTACTGTCACTCCCATTAATACCACTAATACTACTACTGTCACTCCTATTACTACCACTAATACTACTACTGTCACTCCTATTACTACAACTAATACTACTACTGTCACTCCAATTACTACAACTAATACTACTACTGTCACTCCAATTACTACAACTAATACTACTACTGTCACTCCAATTACTACAACTAATACTACTACTGTCACTCCAATTACTACAACTAATACTACTACTGTCACTCCTATTACTACCACTAATACTACTATTAATAATTCCTATTACTGCAACTAGTACTACTGTTACTGCAACTGCAGATAATAATTGATATTCTTATTGTTATCTTTGTTTTAAAAAAAATGCAATTGCAAATGTTATGTATATCAAAGAATAAGAATGTATACATTTATTCAGATATTCAGGAAGCTGTTCATGAAACCAGTGTGAATGAATTTGGATTCCCTCCAAGTTGAACAAGAAAGCCGGCTCATTTATTCCAATAAATGACAATGGTACTTCAGTGCTGCTTTATGCAAGTTAAAACAATTAACAAAGACAGAATGAGAGCATGTGCTTGAGAACTTATATGAGCGTTTGTATAGGAGACCCCAGTGCATTATCTGAGCTGCTCTGTGTTGTTTCCAGATGTCCTGCCAGACCCCCCAGATGGGCCACCTGTAGTGGAAGCAATAACAGGCAAAACTGTCACCCTGCGGTGGAAGAAACCAAAGAAACTGGATGCCAGCATAGGTACCAGTCTGTGGGCTTTCATGTATTAATTCAAGATTATTTAAAGGTGTAGCTAATCCCAGTACAGATTGCTTTAACTGCAGTACCACATGACTGAGCTCAATTGCTGTAAAGACTTAGTCCTATCCCTGGAACTACAGTAGCACTTTTTTGCTCTAACGGTATTTGCTTTCATTGTCTCAGATGCCAGCTCACTGACGTACACCATCCAACAGCAAGCGGTAGGGACGAACCAGTGGAGCACAATAGTCTCCAACTTGAAGAAAACTTCATACACAGTTCACAGTCTCTCCAAGGGGGTTCTTTATGCCTTCAGGGTGCTGTCATCTACCCCCAAGGCCCACAGCAAACCTTCTCCAGCTACAGAACTAGTACAGCTGGTCGATAGAGGTGAGCATTCTGTGTGCAACCACAAGCCTCTTCATCACTTGCAATCATGACAAGTCAGGGTTACTGTATCCAAGGCCCATGCCATTTTAATGAAGCTGCCAGTGGCAACTCTGGTCAACAGACACACATTACTTCACAGTTGAAATTGCATACAGACCTCATGCTTGAGCTCTGCCTCATTCATAGTATTTCTTACACATTTTTCTGGACCAGTTGCCTCTGCCGTTTTTCTATTGACCACAGCAGATGTTTGTGTGTTCTTTGTGAATTCCATGGTCCACAAGTGGTTGGGTTGCTTAACATTTCTATGCATACACATAATGTTTTAAATCCAGCAACACTAGGAACTTATTATATTAAGAAAGTTATTTATCTGTCTGGCTTTACTTTTTACATTTTATTTTATTTTTTTTACAAAATTATGTACTAAAAGAAATTTGGAGCACTGCACAGCAATGCACAGTTTAATCACACAATTCTTGCTGACTGTTAGTTTTACCTTTTGATTGCCCAAAATGGGCTCAAGATATAGCATTACTATGAAACCTTACTATTAGGGCGACCAAGGGACTAACAAAATGTGGCCTTAATAAAGGGAGAGGCCTTTCCACTGACGGTGCATATTAAAAACATTTGTCATAGACATATGCAAGCTGTTCTAATTTACTGTGTCTTCTAAATTGAATGTGCAAGTAATTCATATCATGTTTCTTTCCATGTTTTCAGAGGGTTTGCTAGTTTACAATGAGTTGGTCTTTTTAGAGGTAATTAAGCAACAACTAATGGCGGCCTTTGTTATGGCTTCATATTGAAGGTGACTTTAAATTGCCATCAGTGGGAGCAAATGAGGATGCTAGAAAAGTTGCCTTAGTTGTGAGCAGGTTTTTAAAATTTATTTATTTATTTATTGCTGAGGTGACCTTAAAGATACATCTCTAATTTTAAATTATATAGTTCATTTTACAGAAGAAAATGTTGAAAATGACTTGAACCAGTTAAAACAGAGAATTCTGTAGCTATTTAAACAGTCATATTTGATTTTGTCTAAAGGTTTAATTATGTGATAACTTCCCTGAACTGACCTTCTGCTCTGTACCTGCAGGCCCCTACCTGGAGGAGGCACCAGTTATCCTAGACAAACCGGACGTGGTTTATCTAATAGAGAACCAGCCAGTCTGCATTACCATCAGCCTGAATCATGTGCTCGCAGGGATTACATGGAGGAGGTAGCTCTCCTTCAATTACCTCCACATACTAGGGGCAGGCACCCTCCAGACCAGGCCTTTATTGCAACCACGGCCTTCATTATTGAACCAGCTGAACCTGTGACTAAGTACTTAATCCATTAATTATGATGGTGATACTCAGTGCTGGATTAACACTAGGGGGCCAGAAATGGAAGCCATTGTTTCTTACACTCATGTGTCTATCTCTTTAAATGATATATTACGCTAGTTATTACAGTAAAATATAATAGGCTAGTTTTTAGGTGCTTGGTAGTGTTCTAGTTTATTGTGGACATACTATGATAGCTTATGACATATAATCATTTTCTGCCATTTTCATCTTAAGGGAAAGTGGAAAATGCAGTTGTATTTTACTTAGAATCATCTTCCCTCGTATATTATTATTATTATTATATATTATTATTATTATTATTATTATTATTATTATTATTATTATTGTTGTTAACTTGTAAATGTTCTCTGACATAAAAATTCCCTGTTGATCAAAATAATGCAAGTACTAAAACAAGATAAGTTGGTGCGGTGAATATTTTCTGCATAACAGCAGTATAAAATAGCCAATTGACTTAAAACCTGTATTTTTAACAGTAACACCCTGTTGTTGTAGGAATGACAGTATCTTGGTAAACACGCCAGGTCTGTTTGAGATGAGCATGCCTGATGATGACCAGCACTCATTGAGGATAATGCGGATTAGGAGCAGTGATGTGGGAGAGCTCACCTGCACTGCCAGTAACCACTACGGCAGCGATAGCTGTGCATTTTCACTTGAAATTGCAGGTGAGGATCTTTCCTAGGCATGTACAGTTTGGCCAGTCTAATGTGGGCAATTTCCAATCCTCATACATTTACTATACGTTGGAGTGCTTTCCTTAAAGAGCAACTTGGTAAGGTATCTCAACAATTCTTCTACTTATTTTGAGTAATGATATATCATTTTCTGGTGACTTTTTAAAACTTAGAAGCTAACATCATCCCTATGGCTTCAAACAGGCTCTCAAACATGTATTTTCTGCATCTGGTAGACCAGATTGTAACGATTAACCTGTCCCCCTGCAACTGTCTGTCCCTAGTGGATGTTTGAAATACATTAGTAAGAAGTAAGACACAGAAGAGTTACATGGGGACAAGCTAAATTAGAGAGGAAACATGTATGAGTGCCTGTGACCAGGATGGCTGGTGGTAATGTCTGACCCGGAAGAGAATGGACATACAGTCAGTACTGCAGGGTATGAAAGCACTTTTGCTTGTTTAATAATAAATAAAAGGTTTAAACAAAACAAAACACTTTACAAAACAAAACAGCACAGTTGCCAAAATAAACTGACAAATCAGACACGGAACAAACAAGCATCTCGCTGGTTTATACCCAGCATGTGTAGAAATTGTTTATATTAGGGTTCACTTTAAGTTTCTTGCCTACTCACGACTCCCATTCCGCTCCTGAACACACCAACCTCGATCAGCCAAAGCTGCATGTTTTTATACATGTGACTGTCTCCAAATTAGTAATATTGATCAAATCTGGAGTCTCTCACATTATGCACGAGTTTAGCATGGATGGAGAAGTTTAACCCCATTCATGCTGAAAACGAAATAACAATAAAATAACGTGTTTTTACACACATAAACAATACATTCAAATAATAATAATAGTACAAACATAATATACACACAGAGGCAGGATTTACCCCGTCACATTTCTCCCTCCTTTTGTGTAGCAAATATGGCCTTAAAGGCAACCTACCCCCTTAAAAAACCAACAGTCTTGGTCATGATCCTGGGCCAGAAGTGGAGACATCAATGGACCCATGGGCGGCAATGTTGCCAGTGGCAATGCTGTCAGCGGAAATGCAGACAGTGCACAAGCTGGCTTCTCCAGCCTGGGCAATCCTTGCAGTGGAAATGCTGCTCTTGGCAACGCTGGTAGCGGCATCCCCGTGTCTACCTGTCACAGAGACGGCCGAAGTGGGCGGCGTCAGAACCAGGAAAAGGAATGAAATACACAAAACACAGGACGGATGAAATGAAATGATGATGGCGCTGGCTGGCGCCGGTTTATTGTAAAATAAAAGGGTTTAACAAACAAAAGACAGGACACGGCACTTCGCGCCAAAATAAACAGACAAACAAAACGAATAGACACGGACAAAACACAGAGTGGACGAACGCTACACAAACAATTGAAATCTATATTTACACTTCTCTATCTCTATCTCTATCTCTATCTCTATCTCTATCTCTATCTCCCATTCTCCACTCCCGAACACCCAAACGCGAGTATGTGACAACGTGCATCTATATATACTGTTGTGCTGGGATTCAATTACCAATTAATTATTCACTTGAATCCCAGCACGTGAATTAAAAAGTGCAATTCCCCGTGCTCACATATTACTACATTTTACTTGCATGTGAAGTGCTGTGCAATCCTTGTGCCTAAATACACATATACATTTTTTAAACATTTGTGTTACACAGACCCGTTTATATCCCGTGTACCAATGTCTATACACCAACATTTAAACACACCACATGCAACACATAACAGATAATATACACAGGGGCGGGCACTTTGTTACACTACCATGTCTGCAATGACTGGGAGGGACACTGGGTGGTGTTACTGTTGCCAGGCTTCCCACAGCTCCTCATCTCAGCCCCACAGCAGGTAAATCGCCCACGGGAGGTCCTTCCTTATGCTTCCGTCAGGGTCCACCAGCCTGTCTCATATCTCCCTCAAGGATATTAGAAACAGTGGCTCTGGAGCTAGCGGGGCTTCCCCTTTGTGGGCACTGGAACTTGGCCCTCCTTCTTCCCCTTTTTCCTGCGACAGCCACTCCTCCAGTTTTTCCTCTTCGGCCCGGTAGTAGATGGGACCCGTGCACGATGCTACACATGGTGGAGTGCCCGGGCTCGGCCCAGGCGAAGCACCACCCTTCCCTTCTTTGGCAGGTATCCTGGTCTGCCTATGATGAAGTTACAGCCTTTAGGTGGATTCACTCACTCCTGATCAAAGGCCTGGACAAAAAGAGGGTCTTCATAGGAGCATATGTCAGGGAAGAGCCCTTACTTCAGGCAGGCGAGGCACCATGTAATGGAGTTTGGGGAAGTTGAGCACTTGGTTGTGTCTTTAATAAATGAACAAACAGAAAATAAAAGGTTGAAAGACAAACAAAACACAGGACACGGCACTTTAGCCAAAATAAATGTACAAACAAAACGGACTACACAGACAAACACTTTGAGCTGATATTATTATTTACTTTTATAAATATTATATAAACTAAAAAACTATTATTTTACTTTCGCCTCTGCACACACGTTCTACACTCACGGAACACACAACCCCGAGTGAGTGAAAACATGCTGCTTTTATGCAGCTGTACCGAGACTCGACTGCTAATCAATCATTCAATTGGAGTCTCGGTACAACTGCACGTGAATTAATAAAAAGTGCAATTCCCCATGCTCACATATTATATTTTACCTGCACGTGAAGTGCTGTGAAATCCTTGTGCCTAAATATAAATATACATTTTAAACACTTGTGTTACACAGACCCATTTATATCCCGTGTACCAATGACTATACACCAACATTAACACAGAACACGTAACATACAACACAGAAATACACAGGGGCGGGGCAACATTGCTACACAGACCCACCTTGTTTTTTAATAAGCCTGATGTAACTTTGCCCTGAGGATGATGCAAGCTCAAAGCATGCATTCCAATCTCATTCCAGCGGCCCCTACTTTTGAATCCATCATGGAGGATATAGATGTGAACACAGGAGAGACGTCTCGTTTTGCTGTGGTGGTTAATGGGAAACCCGTTCCAGACATCATGTGGTACAAGGTATGTTATGTGTTACGTGTGTTTGTCTGTTTAAACTTTTTAAACCATTTTTACAACAAAAACAAACAGTTGACAGCCCTTATATGCAAGCTATTTCTAATAATTGAATGTTTTCAATTCAGTCAGTCAAAGTCAGTCAATTACAAAGACCTTTAATTTTAGGAAACAGCTTTAAAAAAACTATTTTGAATACTGTTAAATTTGAAATATTTAAGGAGACGCAATTCAAAGTATTACAGTCTCAAAAATGTTTTATTTATCAATTTTCTCAAACGTCTTGTTATGACAAATAGTCTGCTTTAAAATCTAGGCCTAACAAAAAGTAATTCTTAATGCTGATGTCTTTTCATCTCAGTAGTTAATGGTTAAAAGTTTTAAAGATGTGATTGTTTCCTATTTTTTGGAAGAAGGATATGGGGTATGTTTAATGTGTTTTGTGTGCTGTTGAAAAATAATAATAATAATAATAATAATAATAATAATAATAATAATAATAATAATAATAATAATAATAATAATAATGGCAAATGGTATACATTAACCAAGGAGTGTACTGTGTAGCAAAATGAGCCACATGCATCTTGTATGACTGAAACAAGCAAACACTGCTGTGAGCTTTAATTTCTGAAGCAAATTAACCTTAACAGGACAAAATAGCAGAATTTTCTATGGGAACCCATATGACTCAGTGATGGCAGTTTAATAGCTTTTTTTTATGTCTTTAAATATTAAAAACATGTTCTCTTAACTTATCATTAAAGGTTGCCTCTCCTTGGTGCAAATGCAAATCATATCTTAAAGGGTTATTAAGGAGTGTTAAAGGCATTAGTAAATACCTCTTTTGGACCTCTTTTAACAAAAGTTACTGAATACTTGCAATACTTGAAAAAAATTGCAAATGGTAGTATGTCAATAACCATGTCAGTAAAGCATTTGTTAGTGGTTAATTATCCCAAAATATAAAATATATATATATATATATATATATATATATATATATATATATATATATATATATATATATATATATATATATGTCTATAGAAAATCTTTTATGAATTTTTTATGAAAACGCATGCTATTATATTCAATAGCTATATATTATTAATTATTAATAATTATGGAATTCTTACATAATACTCTGTGAATATCAGAATGTCTTAATAATCATTACAGGAATATAAATTGCATAGCATCCTTCTTTCAAAGCTGTATCCCATCTTATTGGGTCTTCTTCTTAAATTAATATATTGATGTAAGTGTCAAAAAGGCTAAAGGCAGACCCCCGGGTATTGGGTTATCAATTCTATCTTGCTAACAGCAAGTTGTCACCTATCTCACATTCAGACTCTAACCCTTTCTGGTTCTTGTCCTCTTTCACTCTTCTCCTCTAGCAGCGTCGATTGCTGATTGTAACCATCCGTCTTTTCAGTGCAGTGCTCCCACTGTTCAATCTGTCTCTGCTAATTTGTTTTACAATTTCATTAGGAGTCTTTTCATCCTGCAGATCCCGCCAGTTATTACTCCTTCTTGACAGCCTCTGAGTTCCATCCAAACCCTGTGTTTCCGCTGCTCTGACGTTTGTTTCATTCTTTTTAACCCACCTGGATTTTCTTTTAACTGAATTAGAATTGCTGACTTGCTGTAGTTTCCAGCTGTGTGGTCTGTTTCAGACCCTGTGAATAAAGTAAATATCTAATTCTACTGCTAATGCACCCACACATTTACCCTTTAACAAATGATCTTTAATAGCAATGCAGTGGTATTGCAATGGCAATTGCTCTGTACAAAGGCACAAAAGTTGCTAGTATATCAGTTGTATCACAAGGGAACCAATATAGACTGCTAATCCATCACATTTCCGTGGCACCATATAAGTGTCAATGTGCTACCGAATCCAGGGCTACGACTTGTACGATTTGTTCCACTTGTGCCTGTATTGCTGTATTTTACTGTTGGTCCTGTCTGGTATTATATTAGTCTCCTAATGTTAGTTCTGTTTATACAAGTGCAAAGTTTTCCCTTTTTTCAGAATAACCAAAACAAAGTTCACGCTAACAAGTAGCTTCAAATGATAAAAAAAAAAAAAAAAAAAAAAAACTCAAATCATTCTCCCAGGTCATATGAAAAAAATCAATGGTAGAAGCAGTGAGCACTACTTAGAATAATTATAAATATCATACAAATGTAAGGGAAAGCAACACTATTAAAATGTGAAATAAATATGAAACTACTTGAACAAAGTCAGTAGCAGCAGCAGTGAGCACTACTAATACCTCGTTTTACCACTTAATATCACTCAAGTGCCCCCAGGTTAGCGTGAATCTTGAGGGATTCCATGGTTTCCTGAGTTTCTCTAATTATTATGTGAGCTGGACAAGTGTCACTCATGTTATTGTGAGAGGTGGCCAGATAGTAACCAGGTAACCAGATTACTGTATCATCTTTATTGACATTGTAACATTGTTATCACCACACACGACAATGGATACTATTCCAGAAAATTCACTGCAGACTGTATTATGATATTGGGAAAATTTAAATCAGAGTACAGAATTCAGGCTAACCTGGGAGCACTTGAGTGCACTCGAGTTGGCTTGACTATGGAAACTAGGTGTATGCAGGCTGGCCTGAATTAATTCAGGCCGAGCAGAAAATACGTCAATAATCATGGAATCCTGAGTCTTGAAACTACTTGTTTTTACTTCTTAACTGTTTACCTCTGACATCACAATAGTATGACGTAGCGGTGGGCAACAATATTGATATTTTGATACGATACCAATAATTCGATATTGATAATAATTTCCATATCGCGATACGTGGGGTTTAAAAAAATTCACAAACACTCACAGATTCATACTTTTTATTGCTAATACTGCTAAAAATACAAACACAGTATAAGCAGGTTTATTTTATATTAAGATACAACAAACCCTGGCCTATGCATACCAATCCTTGTTTGTCTCGTAGGCAAACGTCACACATAGTGTTATTTAACCATTTTATTCCATTGACTGGCGCTTTTCTTTTTCTAAGAACCCGATTAACAAATGTATTTCACACATTCAATAGCTACAAATAAAAAAAAACAACAAATCCATAACCTGTGTACCCTCTTTTGTATGCTCTTCTCCCACTTCTTCACCTGTTTCCTCTCACTGGCCAATCCCTTACCAGAAACTATCCTGTGTTCAAAATGTGATAAAGCAGGCTTGTCTTTTTCTTAAAGAGATACATACCTAAAAACAAACTTAACACAAACAAACATAATAAACAAGAAAATTGGCTTTTATATATATATATATATATATATATATATATATATATATATATATATATATATATATATATATATATATATATATATAAGCCAATTTTCTTGTTTATTATGTTTGTTTGTTATATATTTCTTCTATTCAGAATGTGCGTACAATGTTCCAAATGCTATTTGCATGCTGCATTAAGCATGATTGGGATTATTTTGAGATATGTGCATGCGTCAATGGTTCATTGCAATTTTTCCATGTGATTTCTTATACTTATTTGTATTTTTAAAATGTAAGCTTTTGGTATTATACATGATATGTACTTTTAAAACATAAAAACACATCTCAAAATAATGTAACATTCAGCGTGACACCATACTTAATACTTTTAGATGTGTTATGCATTTATATGTAGAGAAGATTAAATTACTTGAGGTGGCTGATGATGACATGGAATAGTAAAACAATATAACAAGACCTTGTTTTTTCTCCATGTGTATTGTGAAGCAAAGCTAAGTTAAAGTAAGTTATTGCTTTTCTTATGTAAATATCTGTTATCGTATATATGTTTCATATTGCAATTGTGTTATTATATATTTCTGTGCTTTGGAAGACTTCAATATTATCGATATCAAAATACGTGCACGATAGCGATATACAATTTTTAAATCAATGCCTAATTAACTCATACAGAGTTTGGTATCAGTTTTATAAAAAAAAAAAAAAAAAAAAACATACATATAACATTTATAAAAGTGTGCTGTGACATGTCACAATAAAAACATTGCAAATGTTAGTAAAGTAGGGTACAGAAAGTGTATAGTATACTCACTTTTATATGGACGATGTATTTACTCCCTGCTATGTGTGCCTTTGCATTCAGAATGACATCCTCCTGTCTGAGAGCAGCCACTTCACCTTTGTGTATGATGACAATGAATGCTCCCTGGTGATTCTCAGCCCTCTGGAGGAAGACTCGGGAGTGTACACCTGCACTGCCAAGAACCTGGTGGGGTCTGTGTCCTGCAAGGCAGAGCTCACTGTACACCAGAGTAAGTGTCTTTATTTACTCCCCTTTTCCAAGCAGTCACCATGGTAACAGGTCCTTAGTGTTATTTGATGGGCTTGAATTAGCCAATGCTTATTGTGTTATGGGTTAAAGAAGTTAGGAAGTTAAGCCTTTAGATAACCTTTCTCGCCTTTCACATCTTGACGCCCGGGTTCAAATGAGCCACAAGTGAGCATTTGTGTAAATCACAAAACAAGCGCACAATTCAACACAATTTGAAATTTCGGCCTGGGAGAGGCCCAGTAGGAGTGTTATGGTCAAACCAGTAGCTGTGAGGGGAAGCTCTCAAGGTGCCTGTCAGAACCACGCATGACTGGAGCCTTTGTCTGTTTTTGGCAGCACTATTGCATGGTTTTCCTTTTAGCCATACCTGGTTGTATAAGTTGTGCCTAAACTGCTATTGCAGTGTTGTGTAATACACTGTCTTGACTCGTGTTGGTGAGATAAGATGAGGGTTAAAGCTCTAACCATGAATGCAGGTGAGCCTGGCTCTTTTGCTGTGTGCGCGGTTGCCTGTTGCACCCAGGTTCTGCTTCGTTACATTGGTGCGGCAGCCCGGATCTCGCAGATTTAAGAGGGAAGAGTGTAACAGGCAGCCTTGTGTGATACACTCATTCCCTTGTTACACTGTGCATTGGGAGCATTTTACTTTGATAATCCACATTAGCTTGTAACATGTACTATACAGTAAGTGGTAGGTTAATCAGTCTAGAATTCCATCTGCATAATTCAAACACTGAATGAAATAGTGGATTAGCCTTTTTTGGCTAGTCAATAGTTCTTTGATGTTTCTGATGACAAACCAAGGTGAATGAAATTGCAACCAATACCATTGAAATCTTGTACACAACTACAGGTATGCTGAGCTTTGGTTGACCTTACAATATATTGAAAAATCTTGCTTCTCTCAGCACATAAAAAAGTAGATGGTGTCCCTATAAAGAAGTAACAGCACTGGCAGTTTGGATTAGTTGTTGTATTTAGAACATTTTTGTAATTTGGCATTCTCTGTTGAATTATATAAACACCTAACATGACATTCGCCAGTGACCTCTGACCTAATATGGCAGCCATGATGTGGCCTGGATTCCACAAGGTGTTGGAAGGTGTCTTGAATGATATTCACTCATTCAGTTAATATTTCATGCAATTGGTGCAGAAAGGTAGACACATGATGACAAATGCGTCTTTTAACCAAAACAAGATCAATTGGATTGAAATATGAGGATTGGGCTGGTCATTGAAGATGCCTGAAGTCTCTGTCATGTTCCTCAAACCACTGAACAGTGGATGGATGGGTGTATTATCTTGAAAGTAGCCATCACCGTTAGGGTGCAAGTACAGCACTGATGGGTAGACTTTATCTAAAGATGCTTAAGGAAGCTACAGCCTTTACAGAATGATCAAGTTTGACTTTCCAGAATAATCAAATGATCAAGGGCATACCAGGAGGCCACATCTATGAAAGTGGCCATGCAGTGTATATATCTTGAGAAAGTAAGAATTTCCTAATCTTTCATCTGTTGCCACTGCAGTTAAAATGGAAAAAGAGGAGCCGATGGAAGATGAAGAGACTATGCTTCGAAAGATGCGCAGACTGACTGATTACTATGATGTGCACAAGGAGATTGGAAGGTGAGTCACTGCAGAATAGAATGAGACAGAGTGTTTTTACTTGTAATGACCCAGCAGGCTGTAATAATGTAAATGCAACAATCCTAGCCATTTCTCATGCTCTTTTATAAAACAAAAGAACAATGCTTTTTATTATTCATTAAAACCTTCTCTGTCCATGTATTGGTTTACGTTTGGTTTGTTTATTTATTGATTTATTTTTATAATTCCATTGTTATTTTATGATGTTTTTAGTTTTAGTTTTGGGTTCTGTTGCTCCAATATTGACTTATCATGGTCTTTCTCTAAATCTCCCTTGTCCTGTCTTGGAGCTTGCTTTGAGCTAGATATCCCAAGTACCTGCACCTCACTTCATTCAAATTATGTGACGATATGACCAGCCCTGCCGTGCTGCAAGCCAGATGAAGGGAGATTTAGAGTAAGAGCAGCAGAACATCCCAGAATGATCGCAAACGTCAAAAAACATTCGGGGGAATGTAAGAGAAAACTATTGAAATGGCCTTTGAAGCTTCAGTACTTCCTCTCAAAGTTCTTTACAACAAATTGTTATTATAGCCTGAGGAACAAATGTTAATCTTAATTCAGAGGCTTCCAAATAGTCATAAATTGTTCCTTATTCATTTTTGCTGAGTAAAAATTAATTTATTGAAAAAATTAAGTGTGATGCCTTTTTTACACCATTGACCCATTCTCACATTGTTTTGGCCCTGGGGTAAGGAGTCTGGATAAGGATACTGCTAGCAATCAGCTTTGTTTAAAACTTAAAACTGTACCTGTATTTTTTCCTCAAGGACAATATCATATGGTCTATTGCCAGTGTTATTGAAAATGGTCTGTTTAGTTCTACTGTTGCCTTATCTGCTTCTTGCTGTGTAGATTACCATTCCTCCATTTTAACTCTCAGGTAGAAACACTCCTTGTCTTGAGACAAACTTTAAAGTTTTATTACAGTGAAATGTCACAGTCATGAGAATGTGGACTGAATAAATAAGCATATATTTTAATTTCCCGGCTCCTCGCTCTTCAAACTGTGTGGAATAATGACCATTCAAGTTCCATCTTGATGTTCAAATCACGGTTTAGATGTAGCTGCTTAAACATCTGGTACAGATTTGTCAGGGTATTTTTAAACCAATCTCGTTTGCACAACTTTTGGTGAAAAAGTAAATCTAACACTTTCTATTGTAACAAACAAGCAGACACCTGAGTCCTAAATTTTTATTCAGCTTTACTTTTTACTAGTTTTGTTAGTTTTTCACAAAAAATGTTGCCGGTTGTGTTTTGGATACGTTTTGCCCATTGTAGAGCATCATACATTTTTACTCTACATGCCAATGACTGTATGAAAAACAACTGCTAGATAAATTCAGTTAAATAGTGCTAAATAAGTATGATGCAATTGGAGTCTACTTGTTTAACCATTTCATGCATGACGACCTTATATGAGGACATAAACAAAAACTCTCTTCTGGTCTTTATGTGGGGATACATGGAAGACACAAATGCATGATGGCCTCATACGAGGCTAGGAAATAGTGTGTTACCTTTGTTGTATGATGACCTTGTATAAGGGATGCCATTTTTTACTTATAAAATGCAATGGATAATTTGTCTATAACGTCAGACATGATTCAAAACCCTCTTGCTGCCTTTTCACCTGGTGACTCGTTTTTCAGGGGTGCCTTCTCATACGTGAAGCGTGTGACTGAGAAAAGCGGGAAGATAGAGTATGCAGCGAAGTTCATCTCGCGGCGAGCGAAGAGCAAGGCCTCAGCCCTCAGGGAGCTGAACATCGTGTCCCAGCTGGACCACGAGAGGATCTTGTATTTCCACGATGCCTTCGAGAAGAAGAATGGAGTGATCATCATCACTGAGCTGTGTCCTTTTTGAACTAGAGGCAAAAATTAATAGATCCTAATTAAAGTTTGCTCAGTAAATGGTCAGTTTACCACACATCTTCTGTTCTTATACCACATTATCCTCAAGCAAGTATTGGTGCACATGAGTAAATGCTCCAGGGCTGTAGTTGCATATTATTAAACCCAGTTGGCAATGCATGTCCTGGTGACTAGAATATAGTGGAGGAATGCCCATTTATATACAGTAAATATATCTAGAGGCACTTCTTATTCTTCAATGGTAGTAAATGAGAATACAGTACTATTGCTCAAAAAATAGTTATTTATTTAGAAGAGGGGATAATTATCTGTTCAAAGATATTTAGTAAAAAAAAAAAAAAAAAAAGGTCAGGATTCAGGAACCACAAACCATCAGAGGCTTCAAATTTATTTATTTTTTTTTGTAAACCAGAGTATATTATTAATACGCTTACAAAAACAAACACACACGCATGCATTCTCACACAGAATGCACTTCTGTAACTACAGGTATGAACAACCTTGCTGCAAATCAGGACGCAGCCAATGTGTGAGGTTTAAGATATGTGAGAAATTAGAATGTTAATTTTGTTATTAGTATGTGTTGAGGGTGTTTTGTTTCAGTGAAATCTTCCTTAACTGTGATGTATAGCTGTCAGGAGGAACTTCTGGAGAGAGCCACCAAGAAATCTTCAGTATTGGAGTCTGAGGTAAGGTCACTTGAACTGGAGTATTTGTTTAACCCAGTAAGACTGACTGGAACCAGGTTCTCATTTAATGGGGAACATGGGAGAACAACTTGAGACTCATACTGTATTACTGTAATCAAAGAAGGACAGCATTGTATTTACCTGCTTTAGGCAGAACTTGGGGCTTGCAAACCTTGCTCTTCTTCAAAAAAGTGCCAAGAACAATTTTCTGATAGGAATACAACAATATTAATTGTATAAAATAAGCAAGAACCAATTTAGCTGCAGGAAAGATCACTTTAAATTCTGTTTTAGGGAGTTTTTCTTGTTGTGTTATATGTTCTGTAGTTTGTTAAATACATCTCTGTGGTGTGGTTGAGGGACTTTAATGTCTTCATTTGAAAGATAGCACAGTGCCCCTTTAGCACCTTGATGCAGCACTGGTTGAATGCTGGCTTAGTAGAAAGAGTGCCTGATTTTGATTGGAGGACCATCATCCAAGGACTGGCCAAGCCCAACCTTGCTTAACTTCTGAAATCAACAGAGAACAGCTTCCGAGATGGTATGGCTGCAGATTTCAAGAGATCATGAAACTTCAGGGTATACCGTAAAGAACGTACATGCATAGAACATATGTTACCTCTAACTGCAAATGGTATTCTTCCAGATCCGATCATACATGAGACAGCTCTTTGAGGGAATCAGCTATCTACACCTGAATAATATTATTCACCTGGATATTAAGGTAGGCAAACAAATATAGACTGCAACCTAGTGATGTGGACACTCATTGATTGTGGATTGATTTCTGAGAACGATCCACAGTCCTTAACAGGGCTAATAGAGTCCATATTCAAAATCTCCTTGATTTTGTTTTACTTCTAATAGAATCGATTATATTCTATGCATTTATTGTGCTTTACTATGTGATTAACTATAGTTTTTACAATGATTTACCATGCTTATCTGCTTCTCCAATACTTTAACTATGCTTTTCGACACTTTGCTATGATTTTACCATACCACAGTAAAAACACTTTCAGATTAGTCCAGATGACAGATAAAAACATGAACATGTTCAGTATGAATAGTATGCTCATGGTTTAACTTGTATTGTCTAGTTTCTGAACAGCTATGATGTTAACTACTTGAATAGCTATGGGACAATGTTAATACAGTATTACTAGCTAACATACTAAATTATTGTTTGTGTTTCCAAAGCCTGAAAACATCCTGATGGCAGACTCCAGCAATGAGCAGATCCGACTGTGTGATTTTGGGAATTCAGCTGAGCTTACTCCTGATGAGGCACAGTACTGCAAATACGGAACTCCGGAATTCATTGCCCCGGAGATTGTAAACCAAACCCCAATCTCCAAGGCTACTGACATCTGGTACCAAACTACCTAGCTTTTAATTTTTCCATGTTTTCCTTATGAAACATTTAACTTGTTAAAGTCAGCCATAGGTATTCCTTCTATATCTATGTTATTGTCCATATCGTATTGCACCATTATTTTCCAACTCTTGTATTGTTTCATTGCATCCACTCCTAATTTTTTATTTTGTTTTTAGTTGATAATAAATAAGACAATCTCAGATTTTTTTTTTTCTCTATTCGCTTCCCTCCAGGCCTGTTGGAGTTATAACATACCTATGGTAAGTCTATTGCCAATCTATGGAGATATTTGCTACTAGCTGGGCTGTGTCTGTTGTAAATATCTAAGCTATTATGACCTGAGGTGCAGTCTACTCTTTTTATAAAGAACTGTTGGTGAGTCATAGCAAGTTTATTAGGACATATGGCATTCCTTTCAGTCTTCAATGTATGAGGGTTGTCTAATTTTTTATTCAATAATTCCTCCAAAATATAACATAAAAATATAAAATACAGGTTTACCGTATAATATGTGTGTCTTTAATATAGGAAATAGGTAAGATCTACTGGAATAATTTTGTTAGCTTTATATCTTTTTAAGTATATTTCAAAGAAAACATTGAGACAGTGTTAGATCAGAGCGCCTGGGACTGTCAAAAACAGTTTGGAAGAAAGCTTTAAAGAGAGCAGACAAATTCCTCACTTGGACTGAAGATCAGTACACTTGCCAGCAAAAGACTGGGGAAATATCTTCTCACTGTGAAGAATCCATTATGAGTGTGAAAGTGAACTTGTCTTACACAATTCTCTCTGCTCACCCCCTGACAGCCTCACTGGGGTTTCTCCGTTTGTGGGGGAAAATGACAGGACCACTGTGTTGAATATCAGGAACTACAATGTGGCGTTCGAGGAGAAGATGTTTGCTGATCTCAGCCGTGAAGCCAGGGGATTTGTCATTAAGGTCCTGGTTGCTGACAGACTGTAAGTTTATTTCTAGAGAGCTTGTTCTCCACTGTCATTGTTTATTTAACATATTTTAGGATACAACTTCAGTGGTTGTTAAAATATTAGGAATTATAAATTGTTGTGTGTCTGGGGGGTGGGGGAGTTTGGATGTACTGTTGTTATTTTTCTTAACGGTTTTTTAGCCCTAAAGGCGCTGCCCACAGCTATCTTCAGAAGGAAGATTTTTAGGGTCTTGTAAACTAGTGTTCGAGCTGGACTAGTGTGGCATTTAGAATGTAGTTTGAACAAGTTCTTAAGGGATGGATGGTGAAATTATAGAAGATGATAGATTTGTTATTTTAAAGATGCATAGCTACTAAATCAAAGGTAACACACAACATTCCATATGATTGCAATATAAAAGGTTGAAAATGGGTCACAATGCAATTTTTTTTAGTAAAGAAAGCTATTAAAAACAAAGGCACTCTTTCCAGGTCAAAAATAGATTCTTATAACTGTGATCTTCATATTTGCAGGAGACCAGATGCGAATGAATGTCTTCGTCACCCTTGGTTTAAGGTAAGTCAGAGAACATTAGCACAGGTTTATTTCTCCACTTTGTTAATTATGTGAATCATAGAACAAGCCCTACCAATTTTATTCTTAAAATGTGAAGGATCAACTAAAACTCCATACTGAGGTACTGAGTTCTTTTTTTTTAATGTAGCTGGTTTCGATACCCATATTTTGTATTGTTTTCTAACAGTAATACTACATGTTTAATGTAACACAGCTCAGCATTCATTTAACAGTACAACTCACTCTAGTCCCAGTTAACTTTAAATCACAGTGGAGGTGTCTAGAGCCTTGGGTTTAGATAAACTGGATAAACTGCAATGGATATTTAGGCCTTGGTGTGTGTTGATGTGTGTTCAGAGAGCAGTGAGGGGAAGCGCTCATTGATTCTGTGTAAAGTGAATTCTGTGTGCATAATTTAAAACTTTAAATCCATTTCATTTGACCTTATCACCCTAGTACAGCACCTTGTGATACTGTTGTTGTAATATTGAGTCTTGAGTATTAAGGTGCTTTGATATGGAGTCCAAGGCTGTGCTCAATAGGCAGAGCACTCTCATTGGCGCTACGTAACATAAGTTAGCTCTTATTGAAAGTTGTGCTATGGGGAGAGAACTTTCAAGATGGCGGAAAATACAGCACTACCATTGTTTTTGGCTGAATTTATGATATATTGTGCAGAAAATGTGCTGTTTAATGGCTCTTTTGTACTTGCATCGAGATCCAACACCATGGCTTTAGCAGCAGTGAATTGAAACACATGCAAAAGACCTGAACGGATTGAAAACTACATTCAGAGCATTGTTTCTCAGTACTGAGATTTTTGTATCGCATGTTTTATTTACAGGTAGTTACAGTGCAGGTTACACTTGCCATTAAGATGATTCTGTTGTATGTAAGTGTTGTTGTACAGCAAAATAAAAAATAGAACAATTAATTTTTTCAACAATTATTCAACCCAGAAACATTTTTATACAACAAATTAAAGAAATAAAAACTTTCCAAAGAAATGATTTCTTTAATGATTCTTTGAATACATCTGTGAATGACTTTAGCAGTTAGTTTCTTTGTTTTGCAACCCTTTGCATTTCCATGAGCTCCTACATCTGTCTTCTCCCTACCTCTACAAAGTCTTACAATTTACTGTTTGTTTTTTTCTCTCCTTATGTCTTTTAGTACATATATCATTTTGTTTCTAATGTGTGCTAGGTTAGATAGAAATGTAACACTGCAAAAGTACCTAATTTTAGTAAAGTTGTCTTATTCTAGCGTTTCCTTTCTGCCACGAAAAAAACGTTTAAAGTTTTCGGTGTAGCCTATACTGCTGTGCTTTTTCAGCCGGGACACACTGTGAAACCTGATCTTGCAGAAACAGCAAAAGTATAAAAATAAAAAAACAGTGTTGCATACAGTGCACTTTTAACACAACACTATTCATCCTTTATTTTTCTTTTTAAATGCAGTTAAGAATATATAAGGAATATACTTATATATATTATATATATATATATATATATATATATATATATATATATATATATATATATATATATATATATATATATATTTTACAAAAAAGAATGCACGCAGCTATGTTGATCAAAAAGTCCAGTATGTGGGGAAATTGCACCACAATTTCTGCACTGGTATTGTACTTCCGCCATTTTGAAACTCCCACCAAGTAAGCTCCTCAGAATGCTAGCTAACATTACAAAGCGCTCACGGCGTGCAGGTCGTTGAATAGAAAGCACCACATAAAGCTCTGGAGCGTTCTGCCTGTTGAACACACCCCAGGAGCGTTCAACAGGCAGTTTTAGTTCTGATAGACTGCCATAGACATACGTAATGTAGGTATAAAGTGCCTTTATATTAATTAAGCAGCTCCAGAACATTCTAGTGCATATCAGTGTGTTACCAGCAAACTAAATGGACTTGTTTGCAAAGTGGCAAAAGCACTAGCTGACTAGCTTTTACTTCTATAAAGAAGTGCTGGCTGATTTAGCTTAAGTTGTATATTTATGAAAGGAACTGGAGCTAAAAACGAGCTCCTGATATCAGCTTAAAGCACTTATCAATAAATAAAAAAACACATTATTCAGTGAATTTCAATTACAACCATCGAGAATAATAGCAAGCGTAAAAGCTAATGGAACAGTAAAAAAAAATAAAAAAAAAAAATAATAATAATAATAATAATAATAATAATAATAATAATAATAATAATAATAATAATAATAATAATAACCTGAATCTACTTACTCTTAAGGCTGTGGTTTATTTTGTAGTTTGAATAACATTTTGTCTCCTAGACTTTGGCAAAGGGCAAGAATATCAGCACAGAACCCCTGAAACTGTTCCTGTCTCGCAGAAAGTGGCAGGTAAGGAACTTTGAGGATATTAACATGTATATATCTTTATTTAAAACAGTAAGAAATGTACAAGGTTCAACTGTCCACAGTTTGCCTACTGTGCATTGCAGTGGCACATGTAGTAGAAATATAACATACATGTATACATACTGTACATACACAAATTGATAAAGACTTTCCATATAAAGTTTTGTCTTTTAATGTACTACAGTACGACATACACATTTACTTAAACACAATGGAACATAATGTATTTTCCATCTTACACTATCTTTCTTTTCACCAGCAAGCTGTATCCCAGATTTATGTTTCATGTATTTGTTATGTGTTTTTTAGAAATTATTTCTGTAAAACAAACCAGTTGGTCGATGCCATCAACCTGAAAGACTTGTTTATCCTGTCTACCTTTACTATATTAATAAGTATTGCTCCTGATATATTTTCTAGCGCTCGCTTATTAACTACAAATCCAAGATGGTGATGAGGTCCATTCCTGAGCTCTTGGATGATTCTTCCATCCACCTCTCCATCGCTGTCCCCAGGCACCTTAAGGAAGGTTCCCCTCCGCCCTCGTCGTCTTCAGACTCTGAAGACATTGATGAGCTTCCATTTATCCCCATGCCTCTGACCATGGAGTTTTCGGGCTCCAGAATGTCTCTCAATGAGATTCCAACTGATGATGAGATGATGGGAAGGCCCAATGGAACTCTGGAAGGGGTGGGGCTTGAAGCAGAGGGGGCAGTACCTATGGAATGTGAACCAACCCCCTCTGGGAAAGAGAGTGGCGAATTGACAGGGAGAGGCAGGTCCAGAAAGAGGTCAACACAAGAAGATGACAACCTATCTTCAGATGAAGAAAGCACTGAGGCACGAAAGAGGCCAGAGAAGCCAAAGAGAGCCCTCCACAAGGGTTCAAGTGTGGAGTCAGATAAAGCAGGTGGAGGCTCGAAGAGAGGGGAATTTAGGAGAGGGAGCTCTGCTGACAGTGCCCTGCTACTCCATATTACCCAAGAAGAGGGGGCTGCAGAGGGTCAAATGGAGGAGCCAAAGAATGGCCTAAAAAAAGCTGTCTCGATGGAGCTCCCTAGGAGGAGTCCAAGCCCAGGAGCTCTAGATGAACGTCGTAAATTGAGCCAGGAAGATTATGCCCTGAAACTACAACTGATGAGACAGAGACTACTGAGGGGAGGATCTGTGGACAGCAAAATGAGTGGCCTACGAGGACCACTACTGGAGACCCTTGGCATTGCAGGGGAGGATCCCAAAAAACGCACTGCTTCTCTGGAGCGCTATACCCGCCCACCCCGATTAGGCCCAAACCCTCCTCTTGCTAGGGCAGCTTCTAGTGACACCCCCAAAGAAGAGTGTTCAAACACCAAGGTACTAATCAAGTGTGCCTCCTTTAGCCAGGGAGACAGTGAACCTATCCCTCTCCACCGGCGCTCTGGTGCTCCCTTAGAGATCCCATTGGCTCAAATAGAGGGACGCAGGCTACAGGAGTGCAAATCGATGTCAGCACTCACTGAACAGACAAAGCTGGAGTCTCGGCCAGCCACCCCCAGGGAAATCTCTTCAAAACCTCCTACCCCAGATTTTGAAAAACAGGAGGTACAGAGGGGAACAGAGAAGGTAAGCAATTTGAAGAAAGCAGATGGGTCCTTTGAAGATAAAGCAAACGCAACAGAGAATATAAGCAAGCCTGAGGAGGTGAAAGTAGTATTGGAAAAACCAGTGAGTGTGTCAGCAGAGGAGAAGGTTGGCAAGGCTGAGAAAGTGGCAGGTTACACAGATGAGGCAAAAGGTATGTCAGAGAAAGTCACTGTGGTTACAGAACCTGAAAAGGTGCCTGAAAGGAAACCTGTACTTAAATTGGAAGCCACCAACATAGTGGAAGAGAAAAAAGAACAAGAAGCTGTTGTTTCAGTTAAAGCAGAGCCAAAAAAAGTGAAATCGCTGACAGTAAAGAAACCACCAGAGATAATAATCATAAACTCTGACACGGTGACACCTTTATCCGTGCCAGCAAAAGCTCCACAATATGACGTCTCTGCACGAGCATCACCCTCACCAACCACTCATGTTTCATTTTCACTGCCTGGCCCCCGGTCCTCTGCCTATTCTGAAACCATGCAAACCATTTTAGCTCCAACTCAAGAGGCCCACAATGCCAAGCCTGAGTCCAGAGCAATTGCTCACCCTGCTGTTTTTGCCCGAGTAGCATCTACTGACAAAGAACCCAGTCCACCTAAAAGTTTACGACAGCCAACCCCAGATAAAAAAACACCCCCTATCATCGAGGACATCGCATCTGAAGAAGTCTTTGAGGCGAAGTTCAAAAAGCGGGAGTCCTCCCTTACTCGTGGGCTCAAGCTCCTCACCAGGTCCAAGTCTGAAGAGAAGTCTCTTGTTCTTCCTCCCACATCAGGGGAGGAAATCTATCGCCCAGGACCCGTAGGTGCTCCATTGGAAATGTTCAAGCCTGAGGAACCCAAGAAGATGGAAGAGAGGGCCAGATCGGTGCAGGACCTAAGGGAAGCAGGGAAGGATACTAGCTTCATGAGGAGGCTCTCTCTCCGTTTGAAGAGGACCCCCTCAGCAGAAAGGAAGGAAGTGAATCCTCAAGAAGAAAGTCCAGCTCCGAGGAGAAGGCTTTCATGGACGCTAGGTCGTAGCAGCACCAAGGAGAAGGAAAAGGAGGTGGAGATGGTGAGGATGGAACCTGGGGCTCTGAAACAAGAGCCAGAGATCAGAGAAGCCAAGAAGCCAAATGAGTCTCCTGTTCTGGCAATGCGCAAGAAGATTGAGTCCACGGTGGCTGGGATTTCCATGAGGATCCGCAGTCACTCTGAGGAGAGGAAGGCAGAGGCTAAGGAGGCAAAGTTGGAGAAGAGGACACCCTTGATTTCTTTGCTCCATAGGTCCAGCTCTGAGGGAACCAATCTCAAAAGGATGGGGGTCCCACAAAACCAGCTTGCTAGCCAAATTTCTTCTGCCCCCTCCTCAGAGTCCCTGCAGTCGGAATCCAGTGTCCAGTCTGAGACGGCCATCAAAAGTAAGGAAGTTATGGATGTCCCTTTCTGCTAATACATCTCACAATGTATTAGATTTAAAGCACTGGAAAGTAGTGCAGATTGTAATTCCAGTTATCTGGTCTCCAATGATCTGGTCCAGGGAAAACTTGGGCACAGTGTTGAGGACTACTGAACCAGTAGTTTCAGAAAGCAATAACACACAACATGGTGTTCAAATATTATCTAATATCCACTCTCCTTGGGGTGTTGTTAAATAGCCTAGGCCTGCCGATTTTGGACCATGTTATTGTTGTTATTTTGCTTATAGAATGGTTCCCCCCTACCTTACCCCACTCTCTCCAAAGTGAAATGATTGTCATGTAAATCAGGCAGAAATATTCTAAAAGTTTCAAGATATGCTTGTATAGTCACATATCTGCACAGGTTGAAACACATGTTAGCCAGTGAGATTGCTCCTTCTGTTCTAGCCTTATTATTACAAAGAGTAAATAAAATGATGGTGATGATCTGTTTCTTCCCAGCCTCGTCCGAGAGTGAGCGCAGATCCAGGTGGGACCGATGGGGTCTATCCAGAGGCAAGAGGGATAAGGGTGTGTCCCAACCCAACATCCCTTCTGCCATAACCAAAGAGAACGGCATCTTGGAAAGAAGGCAGTATTCTCGCCTTACATCAGGTACCTGGTCACCTTTTTTTAGTTTTTTTTGTAATAATACAGAAATGGCCAATATATTAGAACCTCCCGCCATTACACTTTCAAGCAGGACCAACTTGAACCAGCAGAACCGCACAATTTGAAGTGAAAAGTTTTGTTCTGAAAAATACATGTTAATGGGCATATACTATATACAGTGCAGAGAAAATGTTTGTGAACCCCTTAGAATTTTCACATATTTCACATATTTCAAACCTAAAATGTTATTAGATCTTAATCTAAGTCCTAATAATAGATAAAGATAACCTGATTAAGCATGACACAAACACATGATGACGACTTTTTCAACATTTATTTATCCACAAATGATTCAACATTCAATATCCATATGTAAAAAAATAGGTGAACCTGTTGATTCAGTTACTGGTGGCAACCCCTTGAGCAGCAATGACTTCAACTAAGAGTTTCCTGTAACTGTTGGTCAGTGTCTCACATCGGTTTTGAGGAATTTTGTCCCATTCCTCCTTACAAAACTGCTTCAACTCGGTGACATTTGATGGCTTCCTTGCATGAACAGCTCGCTTCAGGTCCACAACGTTTCGATGGGGTTTAGGTCCGGACTTTGACTAGGCCATTCTAAAACATGGAATTTCTTCTTCTGCAGCCATTCTTTTGTAGATCCGCTTGTATGTTTAGGATCATTGTCTTGCTGCATGACCCACTTTCAGTTCAGCTTTAGCTCACAGACGGATGGCCTGACATTCTCCTCTAAAATCTTCTGATACAATGCAGAATTCATGGTTGTGTCAATGATGGCAAGCCGTCCAGGTCCTGAGGCAGTAAAACAGCCCCAAACCATCACACTCCCACCACCATGCTTGACGGTTGGGATGAGGTTCTTCTGTTCGAACACAGTGTTTGGTTTTCGCCAAACATAACGTTTCTTGTTGAGGCCAAAAAGTTCTACCTTTGACTCGTCTGTCCAGAGAACATTGTTCCAGAAGTCTTGTGGATCACCTATGTGCTCTTTGGTGAACTTCAGACGGGCAGCAGTGTTCTTTTTAGAGAGCAGTGTTTTCCTCCTGGCTATCCTTCCATGAACACCATTCTTGAACACTCACATTAGCCATGGCGAGAGTGGCCTGCAGATCCTTGGATGTTACTCTGAGGTTCTTTATGACTTCCTTGATGATTTTACAGTTTGTCCTTGAAGAGATTTTGGTAGGACGACCGCTCCTGGGTAGAGTGACTGTGGTCTTGAACTTTTTCCATTTGTAGACTTTCTGTCTGACTGTGGATTGGTGGAGCCCCAAATCCTTAGAAATGGTTTTGTAACCCTTTCTAGACTGATGAGCATCAATAAATTCGTAGTTAATGAAAACTAGCACCGTACTGCACAAAGGTGTCCACACCAAACCAAACTCACAAAGTTTCTGATCTTTGTATAGGGTGGGGCCTCCCAAACTCACCCCTGAAGATCTACCTAATTATCTAAACACCTGATTCTAATTATCCCCTTAATTGAGCTGATAAAACCAGGGTTCACTTACTTTTTCACATACCCTGAATCTTAATTACTCATTGTTTGTCTAATTTATGCATTTTGTTTCAAAAGACATGGAATTAGTTAATATAAACCCTATTGAAAATGTAAGAAAAAACTATGGAATTTCCATAATTATCATTGGGGTTCACAAACTTTTTCTCGGCACTGTAGTTATATGGCTATAACTTGTGTCCCTCCTCCTTCCCTTGACCTATTACCTCTCTCACACACACACAATTCTTTCTCCACCTTTCTAGACTTCCCTCCTGTGTTCCACATCAAGCTGCATGACCATGTGTTGCTGGAGGGAGATCCTGTCACACTGTGCTGTCTACCGGCTGGCAGCCCTAACCCTAACATCGTATGGATGAAAGGTAATGTCTACCAGTAAATGCCACCTCACTTTGATACTGAAAGCTAAGGGGCCACAGTTACAGCAGGGTTCTCTCCAGACGTCTTCAGCTGGGGGGGACAATAGGCCAAGTGGCTGTCCTGCTGAAAAACCCAGAACCTCCAGTCTTGCAAATGCTACCGTGCCTTTAACGATAAGGATTGATTGCGCTGCTAGCAGACTAGATCACTTGCACGCGCTGGGTGAAAAAAAAACCTTGAAACCACATGACAGCTGTGTTGCTGTGTTATGTCTTGTCACTACATGTAACCAATCAGAGAGCTGAAGGGGTGGGTTTTCCATTTTAAGCACTTCGAGTGGCCGAAACATTAAAGTGACTGCTAAAAAAATAACTGATTTATTTTTTAAGCAAAAATAGTGACTGAATTAGAAATTGCCAAACCGAAAATGGATGATGAAAAAAAAGTAAATTGTAGAAAATAAGTGGGTATGGTGTTATATGGGGGAAGAAAATGGAAATGTTTCTTTACAGCAAGATATGCAAACTCTGCCAGAAACACAAAAAAGATTGCAAAGGATCAGGGGGGAAATGGAGCAGTGCAGCCTGGGTATGAATTAGGGTGGGTTATTATTCATTATTCAGTGTCTTATTATTAATTCAAATTCTTTGCCTTATTATTTATTTATGGTAAGGCAATTTTATTTTGGTGTTGTGCGCCCCGGCTATAATGCTCTGCCACCCAGCTATACAGAATTCCTAAGGAGAACCCTGTATAGGAGACAACTAGTTTGTTGATCATTTCTTTAGGCTGCTAGATTGCTGCTGCAGTATCTTTCCAAGACCTATATAATTCTGCAGTGTAAGTGCGTATAAAGGTGGCATTTCAAGAAATTCAGCGTGTGAAATAAGGACTAAATTGACTTATCTGATGGATGTATTAGAGATTCATACAGGAATATAATGATTTTCCGGTTTGTTCTTGGAGATTTTGGTAGGACGACCGCTCCTGGGTAGAGTGACTGTGGTCTTGAATTTTTTTGTCTGAGTAATGGGTATCGCAATTATTTGCAGCACATCAGTGCCACCTATTAACTGAAATATACTGTGCCACTCTATATTAATATTAGTAAGTGAGTAAGTATAAAAAAATAAAAGGAATGAGGAGGAGAAGGTTGAGATAATCCTCATTAAAAGCTTTAAAATGTGACAAACAATGAGACATTATTCTTGGTTTCTTGGAGCTGTTGCTCACTGCTGAGTGTCTCTTTGTTTTGTTCCCAGACAAGAAGCAGGTGGAGATTGACTCGAGGATAAACATTGTCTCGTGTGCCGATGGACGGCAGCTCCTCATGATCCTGAAGGCATACAAAAAGGACGCTGGGCTATATGAGTGCGTGGCTACCAATCCACTGGCATCTGCCACCAGCTCTTGCACTCTCTCCCTGGCTAGTGAGTGGACCCACGAAAGTGTCTAAAAAATGGTTATGAGTCAGTCCTCTGTGATTTTTAACATTTTTTTTATGTGTATTATTTTTCTCAGAAGTCCCAGGTCGCCCAGGAACACCTGAGATACCCCAGAGGTACAAGAACACAGCCCTGGTGTTGTGGAAGCCATCCGATACCCAGGCACCATGTACCTATTCGCTGGAGAGGAAAACAGAGGGTAACTGTCAACTAAAATGTTTCAAACTTCCCTTTATTATTTGCTGTATATGCTACTGGAGACCATTTGAAAGCACTCAGGGGGGCCTGCTTCTTAGATAATTATCATATGTAGTAGATCCAGATATTGATTTGACACAATTATCTAAAATTGCTTTGTTTCCCATAGTTTGTATCAGATGGATTATATGAGATGGAAATGACAGTAGAATTAGTTGTACTGTTTAAGTGTAGGCTACCTGCTGATTTTCACCAATTTAAGGCCAGAGCAGCCTTGTATAGAACCCTATACAATATTCTATATATCTGGTTCCTTTAACTCCATTTATTCAGCGCCTGTCAGGCGCGTCATATCCAATTTATTTTCACACACGTTGTTTATTTTACACACACTGTTTAAAAGTAATTTTATTCAAAGTAAAACAGGTTTAAAAGGCACTGCATATCAACATGACACTCAGTACTGCATCTCCAGCCCTGCCCCACCCCTTGTTTGCTGTATTTATCAAATACCTCTTCATAGTCATACATACTGATAAATCCTCTCCTGATCACTCATTTTATCACTAAACTCCTCAATAATGCGATCCAAGTCAATATTTTATTACTATAACATCTCAAAAAGCTCTGCAAATGGCCTTGATATTCTTTGAGCGCTGGATACGGAAGCAGCTATCTTGTTTGTTAATGTCGGTGTTATGTCTGTGGTGAAGCTTCTATGTGTATTGCTCACATCCAACACTTTTTTTTTTTTCGGCTTCTCTCGGCTGCTATCGGTCTCACTTGGGCATTGAAAGGTTTTCTCTGCTTTTTCCAGAGAAAAAATAGCTAGAATCTTGTGCTTGACGTCTTTTTGATGTCGGTCAGGAAAGGGGTTAATAGATAATCATCTTCTTTTCAAGCTTTCTGAAATTGTGTATTCCAGATACGCACAACTTGTGCCTGCACTACAAATATAGAAAGAATATACAATGGTTCTAAATGAGGAACACAAAAATAATCAGTGAGTGAGTGAAGACATAAAGATTAAAAGACAAAGTACTCACACATTGATTATTTTTGAGTTACCCACGATGAACAATGTTTCTGTTTATCTCACACGTAATTAACCAAGTACTTATGATGCTAGGTTAATTAAGTCATCTGTTTTTGTTTTATGGATTAAACGCATTCCTGTTTCTGTCACCTGCTCTGAATTCTGTTATTGTGAAGTCACTGTACCAGTTGGCCATTGAAACATCTACATGTGTAGTATCAAATGTTAAACACATGACTGCCTGTACTTTCAAGTTACAAACATAAATACAGTCTCCTGCTTTAACTATTTTTATTTTTGCCAAGGCGACCCCAACTGGCTCATAGTGGCTACAGGAGTGACAGACTGTTACTACAATGTCACAGATTTACCGATGGACGGCACCTATAAGTTCCGAGTGGCATGCGTCAACAAGGCAGGACAGGGATCCTACAGCAACTCTTCAGAGAGTGTGACCCTCGAATCGCCAGGTACCTTCCCTTTCGCAGTCTACAGCATTGTAAGAACAGCAATAAGAAGAGATCCCCATATTCTGACTGTAAAGTCCCTTGAGCTGTTTAATAATAATCATAAAAACAGACATTTGTTAAATGTATTATTTTGTGGGTAGCCATATTTTGAGTTCTAGCAACAAAGGGAGTTTTAGTATATGCATCCTTTCAATTTCACTCCCATTTCTTTGTACTACTCTGTCCACTTTGCAACCCTGTCTACATTAAAATATACATGGTTTTCCATTGGTTTTAACTGCCCTTTTCTACTGTGAGTATGCATGTTTCCCCATGGTTTTCCCATGGCTATACTATGCATTTACCACAGCGTACCATAGTTTATTAAGTTTTTGAATGCCATGCTACATTATAAACAGGAGCAATTTTTTTTTTGTAAAACAGTATAACAGAGTTTAATGTCACTCTACCAAATCTGCTACAAAACTCCATATTGTAATTATGTGTCTTAATTAGCAAGCACATATTATTGACCCACATGACTGAGCAGAAATTATTGATGCACATCCTTGCTTGTAACTACTTTGTTTGATTGAGCAAATTTCAGACCTATAAGTCATTATACAAAAATATCATTACACTCTTTATACTTTTGATTTGTGTGTTTCTTTTGCAACCTCTACTTTGAGAACAGAATACTGTAGGGATGTTACAGAGCCTAAAGGAACAAAAAGTCCAGCCAATTCTCAACTAAACAAATTGCTTGACTTGCTTTACAGAAACCTCCAAAGCTCTTCCTCCTGCTGCTCCTAAAGCCATCCTCTCCACCTCTCCTCCAGTTGTGACTACATCTGTAACAATACCACCATTTCAAGCCCCTTCTTCCAAAACACTCACAAATTCCACATCGCTATCCAAACCAGCAGTTGTCCAAATCACCCCCTCTACCACCCCAACACCCATCCCTACCAAGACCACCCTCACCACCACTGCCACTACATCATCTTATGTCGCACGTCCCTCTCGGTCATCCACAGAAAATGAAACCCTACCCACAACCCAAGCTCCCCGACCTGCTATCTTTCCCAAACCACCCACGCCAGTCAACCTGGTCACTTCCATCTCTCCATTCCCTCCCATCTCCCCATCTCCATTGGTCCCCTCTACCCTTGTCACTGGCAAACCAATCTCTTCCGTGCCCATGTATGCGCCAAAGACCCAGACTCGAGTAACCCCTTCACCGTTGTCGTTTCTCACCCCATCTGTGGAGCTGGTGACAAGCCTGAGCCCGGTGGGAGAGGGGGTCTCCTCTCCGACACGTTTGACCCCCACAGGAAGAGTGACGCCATCTACCAAATTGCTGGAGAGTGGCACTACCGCATTACGCCAAGGCGTGCCACAAAAACCCTACACCTTTATGGATGAGAGAGCCAGGTAAGCAGCAAGGATACAGGCATGCTCTCTGAAAACTTTGTATATGGCACCAGGGGAAGGGTGTTCTCCAGAGTATGTATGTAAAAAAACAGACTTTTACTTGGTCACATCAAAGTGGAAGTTGTTTAATCGAATGGTTTGTCACTAGCCACTAAATTCTGCCCACCCTTATTTTTAATGTATAGCATGACTGTCCAACTGATGGCTTTTGAACTCGACAGTATAGCTTCTTTTGGGTATCCCATTTAAGATTTATAGTTTGGGAAGACTGCAAGTGCAATCTTCTGGCATGAGCCAGTACAATCAAAATGCAGCAATATTGATTTTTATATTTAAACATGCAAGTTGTTTAATGAGTAAAAAAAAAAAAAAAAAAAAAAACTGCTGAAGCAGTGTCCGCAGTTATTTAGTCAGGTTTTTAATAAACTAAACTTTTCGATTAGTGATATTGTTTTTTTTAAAGGCTCTATGAGAACTTCCAGGTAATCGGTACATCTCTTTTAGCCAAAAAGGTTGGATGGCTTGTGTAGCATACAGCCAATTGGAGATTACAGTAGGAACTTATTTCTTAACAATTTCAGTGTTCCTTTGTTAGGATTTAAAATATTACAATACTTGCTTACCTGCAAGTCAAAAACTTTAAACGTTTTAATACGACTTGTTTATTTCACTGTTAACACAATAATAAAAACAATTGAGCTTTCAGATTAGTACAAACTGTACAATCTTCAGTATCACGGTTCTTCCAATAGACTTATAAAAATATTGATATATTTTTATTAATTTTATTGTTCACGTCAGGGGGAGGTTCGGCGTGATCAGAGAGTGCAAAGAGAACGCCACTGGCAAGCAGTTTGTGGCTAAAATCATCCCCTACGAGCCAGAGAGCAAGCAGGCCGTGCTACAGGAGTACGAGATCCTCAAGTCCCTCCACCACGACAAGGTCATGGCTCTGCACGAGGCCTACGTCACCCCACGATACCTGGTCCTCATCTCAGAGTCCTGCACCGGCAAGGAGCTGCTCTACAGTCTCATAGACAGGTGAGGCAGGCTGGGGGCTTCTGTTACTATTGCCATCTCAAAGTTCAGTTTTCAGGTCATGGAAGCAATACGAAATAGCATTATGCATATAGCATTATGCAGGAAACACTTGTAATAAAAGGATATGTAGTGTATTTAACATACTAATTCTAATACAGTTAAGCATGTCACGGGGAGGGATATAGTATCTCATTTTTTTTGCTTTACCCATTGCATTCTAAGGTAATCAGTAATCTCTTGTAAAGGGATAACATTTGCAATAATATTGAACATTTAAACAAAGTTGTTTTTTTTAGTATTCAATATTGTTAGCATTACAGAAATGGGGATTTTTAACATGATTTCTAACATGATTTTCAGCATTAACATCACAAATTAACATTGACAGTGAATTCAAGCAAAAACAGGTTCATAAATAACAGTTAGGGCACTGTCAGAATTCTGTGATTTCAGTTTTTACCGTTTTAAAAAATGGAATTAGGTTTATTTAAATGAATTTATGTGCACCACAGGCGCAGCAAACAGCACAAAAGTGTAAATCTAGCGCAGGTGTCTATTTTTTAAATTTGGTTTGAGTTCGTGTGCATTGGAGTAAGAGTGCTTTTTTATTGAATTGTATTCAGTCATTACGGTAAAACAAAAAAATACCTACAACAGGGAACTAACTGACTTACTTGCAACTAATTTTTCATTTCTACGCCTTTTAGCTGAGGATCTTCCAGTTGTAAAAGTATTTTTTAGTATCGTTTTTAAAAAGAATCCCTGCCCTATACTTTAGAATGTGTGACAATCAAAGTTTCACATCTCCCCTTCAAATATGTAATCTCAAATGTAATGCTCTACTGCCAAATAAAGTTGCCTGTTATTAGCTATTTTAATTTTTGGTTATGGCTTCCATTCAGATTTTAGCTTGAGTTTTTCAATATAATCTAGCCTGGCAAATGGAGTCTTAATCAGCCAATCAACTGTGTTATCCTGCATTTGACCTTTGACCCCTTCACAAGACAAGCACCAAAATAAAGCAATAACAGCATATAGTTTGTTTCTTACCACTGATGCAATGCAAAACTAAACTAAGCAATTTCAATCACTCCTACATTAACTGCAGATGATACAACTATTTACAGCAATTAAAACCAGTGCTCAGATCACTTGATCTACTAGTGGGAGTGCTGTGGGAGTGTGTCAGACAGACATGAATTTGTCATCGGAGGCAAAGCCTCCTCTGGTAAAAAAAAAACAAACAAAAAAAAACTCTGGTGTCCTCCAATTAAAACTTGTGCTCATATCACACGATCTGCCACTGCTAACACTGTGTTTAATGGGAGAAGGGAGGCTAACCTCCCTTTGTTAAAAAAAAAAAAAAAAAAAAAGTGCCTCCAGGACCAGAACACCATCTGCCACTGCTCGTACTGTAAGCACATGTTTCTCAGCAGCGCATTGCTGTTAATTTAGGAATGTTGAATATATCTATGTATCTATCTATCTGTATATGTATATTCCTTTGAAAAGTTGAGGAGGCTGTGCCTCCCTTGCCTCCTCTAAGGAGCCTCCACTGCTGGAGACTGCATATTAAAATAAAAACACCTTCATAACTAGGGTAATAGTAAAATAGCTAAATTATGTTTTATCCTCAACAATATACAGTTCTGTTGTAAAATCTAATTTTTGGGTCTTCCTGTCCTGGGTTTGTCAATTACAGATGATGTTTCTCTGTACTTGTTGATTGTGCTTCAGATACCACACTTTGAAAATTGGGTGATGAGAGCTATTTCACTCAATGTTTTTCCTTCTTTATGCAAGTCAAGGTTGTTGTAATAGTGGAGACTGAGTAAATTGTTGATGCTCATAATACATAACAGTAGAAAAATGTCTAAGACTTTTGCACAGCAGTGTGTGTATATATTTTTTAATTCTCAATGAAAACTCAATAAAACATTGCAGATTTCAAAAGGTACTTTGTAATTTAATAAGAAATGTACAGTAATATAGTATAAGCAGCACATAAGGCAAGCAACAGAACATAACAAAAACATTGTGGACTTACTTGATTGATGAATCTTGAGTGATATAATTTGTAGAAAAAATATTTTTACAGCCTGTGGAAGATTTTGTAAATCACTGTAGCCCACAGTGGGAAAATGAAGAGCCAGTTTGAAAAACCAAACAGAGAATACTCGCAGTTTTGGTCCTGCCTGTTGGGCTTTGGACCTTTATTGTTATTTTTTATTTTTATTTTTTCCTTAATTAAAAGTGAGAAATCAAAAGTTAAGCAAGTAACCACTCGTGAACCGTAGCCTACCTGGCAACAGATACGTCAAAATGAAATCTAATTATGAGTGGCAGAGCCTAGCCGCAAACTTGCATCATGTAGCCAATACAAGTACATTAACACTTGACAGACAGAGGGTGATTGCAGGTTGAAGACACACAGAATCCCACCCATTTTGAGGCTACACTAGTCACTAGTCACTAGTCAATAGCAATACAGTAGACCTTGGAAAGCATGACTTGGTAAGCAAGACCTTGGTAAGCTTTTTTTTTTTACTTTTACAAATTTTACTTATGACGAGCCGCCACTGGTTCACATTCTCGTAGTCTGTGGTCTCTTAGAATTGAAGTGTCTGTTGGTATTACTGCAATCCTTCTCTGGTCTGTCAGATTCCGATACTCTGAGGATGACGTGGTGGGTTACATCGTGCAGATCCTGCAGGGTTTGGAATACCTCCACGGCCGACGCATCCTGCACCTGGATATTAAGCCAGACAACATCATTGTCACCTACATGAACGTGGTGAAGATCATTGACTTTGGCAGCTCCCAGACCTTCAACCCCCTGTTCCTGAAGCAGCTGGGCTGCCGCACTGGGACCCTTGAGTACATGTGTGAGTAATAATAATTAAACGTTTACAAATGATATATAAGCTGCCAACTAGTTTCACCTTAACTCAGAGACACCAGCTACCTAATTTATTATGTTTGTTTGTTTTTTTATTTGATTTATGATTAAGTCTACGATTTTGTCATGGAAATCATGAAAATTGTGAATTTCAACAAAAGTGAAATCTTGGATGAAATGGATGTAAAACACATTTGTTAGGCACTTCATTTATTTCCTTTAAAAATGGAGTATGTCATGCACTGAAAATACAAGCCTGTGAGTATCTGCAAATTGTTTGCTTGTGTATGCATGCAGCATTTACATGTAGCTATGTAGCTCAGCGAATGAGATTTGTATTTTGTAACTGAGTGAGCAAGCATGTAAATAAACACAGATCATATCTTACTGTAAACTCTCGTTGTGATCTTCACATACACAGCCTGCAGCTCTTGTTAGTTTATTTTTTTTAAACAAAAAGTGGGCTTGCATCTTCAAAAAATATTTTATTTCTTGAAACTTTGTTTCATACAATGTAGTGTCCCCAAGTAGTCTGTTGAAAATAAATCCTCACTTTCTGTAAAACTAAACATTGCTAAACAAAATACTTCAGACTGCTGTTGGACAGCTTTGTTTTTATTTCCTGCAAACTGTAGATAAAACAAGAGGTTTATCTGTTTTGTATTCTTTTTTCTGATCTTTGTGATGCCCTGTTTCTTGGACACAGTGCTTGCCTGTGTGATTTGACTTTTCAACTCTGTTTTTTTGTTTGCTTTTATTTTTAAAGGGCAGTGCTCTGTAGAATACTCAAAAACAACCAATTTAAACGTGTCATTTTCATTATTGAAGAAAAAAAATATACCATTTAATTTTAAACACAGTAATAAAAACCGCCGGACGCGCACACAGAAATAGGAACACAGTTTATTTCAGACCTTGTCTGTTTTGCTACGCAGACAGTGTGAAAGCTGCATCGTACAGTATTTGAAAAACAAACAAACAAAAAAGGAATGTTACATTGGTGTGAAGGGACCTTTAACTAAATGTTGTACTCTAAAGTAACATTTAAACTTGTCAGCGGTCGAAAGCAACAGTCTCTATATTATTGGTTTTGGTGTGCTATTTAAAAGCTCTTGTTTATGCTGGTGTAGCTAAAGCTACATTATTTGGTGACCTTTCCATGACCTTTCAGTGAATTATTGTTTTTTTTCCTTAACTCGCCAGTGAAATGTACTAAAAATCAGTGCCAAAATCGTAGCCTTATTTATGATTACCAGCAAAGCTTATTTGAGTATATTATGTATTTCTTTATTAAATGATTTATCAATGTCAAAGGTTTTCTGACTGATAGTTTTACTTTCAGTGTTGGTTCCTGGACTTGGCACAATCAACAAATGTTGAATTAGTACTTTTTAGTTTCCAGCCAATTGTGTACATGCTTACAATGGTCATCTGTGTTCCTAAATGCGGCATTAAATGTCACCAGAACATTTGTTAAATCGTTAAATTAATCGTAAACTCAATAATGGAATCCAACAAACTGTTCCTTTACTACTGTTGGATTTCAGCACTGAGCTAATGGTGCTTTTAAAAGATGATGGATGTCAACGGTGACAAAAAGAGTTAGTGCCCTGTTATTACAGCTATATAATTCCCCTCTTTGAAACTCAGTAGTCCTCTTCTTAACGATGGTTAGTGCAGGCCAAACAGTAACTTCAGCCCTATTGAACTCCTGATATTCAGCTGTGAATTTAGGAACATAACCAAATCTTTTTTTCATTTTGAAGAGCTGTACTGTTGCCCCACTTGCAATCTAGGGTGATCTGCTGTCACGCTGTCTCTAAATGCAATGTATCGTTGTCTCCCTGCGTTCAAGGCTGCTTTACACTCTAGCATAAAAATTATGTATTAACACTATCTAACACAAGGCTGTTGTACAATTTTAAACACAATTTTAAGTTTATATCCAATTAAACATTTTTTATCTGGCCTTGAAAAACTTGACTTAAGGGCCAAATTCCTCAAATGCGGTATGGTTCAGCATTCAGGATTCAACTTTGTCCACATACCTACAAAATACAATTTACCAGTATCAGTCCCACTGCTGCTGTTTACAGTAAATACAAACTTCAACCCAAGTTTGTTCTGTATTAGTCCTGTTGTCATTGGGTTATTTGCCAATGACTCATACCATTGCAGATATAGTACCCTTGTGTTATTATTGACCCTGAGTATGGAACCAATGCATTTTAATTGTCTTACCATTGTATTGTTTTAGAAAAGAGGATAGTTTGTGTGGCACTTTATAACTAACCCTTCTCTGTGTATATATTTCTAAGGATTCATCTCTTCTCCTTTTCTCTCTCCCCTCCTTATCTCTTCTAACATCTTCCCTTCTGTCTCTGTCTTTCCACACATCACTCCTTCTCTTTCTCCCTCTACCTCTCTTTATACCTATTCCTCTCCAAGCTCCTGAAATGGTAAAAGGGGATGTGATTGGCCCACCAGCGGATATCTGGGGTCTAGGTGTCCTGACGTTTGTCATGTAAGTATTTAAAGAGCTACAACCATATGGCTTCCTCAGTAGAGCAGAGGGAATGGACTGCAGGTCAGTGCTTCTAGTGAATACAGCTCCTGTACTTGACTGTATAATTTAATTTTACTCTTCTGCATTGGTAGATAATATTCATTACAGGATTTGTGATACATCAGCGAGTACATAAAATTGTGTGTGCATTTCTTTTGATTTACATTTTTGGTGTTTTGGTGGGAGTTGGCTGAGCGGGAGAAAGTGTTGTTAAAGAAATCGCTTTATTTCGTTCATTTTTTGGGATGTAATCACTCCGGTGTTTGCTTACATTTGCTGGCATTCTTATGCGTTTGCTTTGTCTCTATGAGACACATAATGATATATTCTAACACCACTACAGTATTGTGTTAGTTAGAGCCTCATGGGTCATTAGCAAGTCTCCGATTCCATAAACAGATATCAGTTACTGATTCTTACTCGATGACAGCTACTAGGTTCCAGATTTTTGGCAAAGGTAGCCTATATGGAACCAATCACTAATTTTGCTAAATGACTGGTAATTTCAAGTAAAAATGTAGTATCTCAAAAAAATATAGAGGATGCATACCTTTAAGTTTGAATTCCATTATGAGTTTTTATAGTATCAAGGAAATTCAACCTAGGTCTCTGTGCGACGAATCAAACCAAACGTTAGTTTACCTACCGTCAACCTGGTTCGCTGAAAGAGAAACGTTATGGGAAACGTGTACCAGAGCCGTCGTGAGGCAGAAAAGAACAGCAGCATATGAGGGACGCAGTGTGTCGTCTCTACCGAGACGAAGAGATTGACCTCCACATTCCCGAACCATTCCCAAATGCGCTCCACCACCTGAGGGTGGAGCCATCACTCCGACAAATGCAGTCCCTCCCTCAAGAGGAGGTTTGATGCCCAATTCTCCACTCCCAGAACATGCATCGATTGAAGGGACAGTAGGTTCCGTTGTGCCCAAATCAGAAGCCTGAAGGCTAGGCGATGCAACCCCGGGGACGGAAGGCCACCCTGGTGGTTCATATACGCCTCCACTAATGTGTTGTCTGTGCGGATCAGCACATGTTTGTTCCACACCACGGTTAGGAAGTGCTGGAGGGCAAGAAACACCACCTGCAGCTCCAGCATATTGACATGCAGGGACGTCTAATGGCCCGACCAGGCCCGCTGACTCTTCTGCCTTTGCAGACCACGCTCCAACCTGAGTTGGAGGTGTCCGCTGTCACCACCTTGCGGTTGTACACCACTTCCATTTCGACTCCTTGGCGCAGGTGAGAGAGAATCCTCCACCACCGCAGGGCCGCCGTACACGCGACACACACTGTCAGCTGACGGTGCCTGTCACATTTGGGATGTAATCGGAACGCATTGAGCCACACCTGTAGCGGACGCATGTACAAAAAACCCAGCTCGATGGCTGATACCGCTGCCATCAGACCCAGTAGTTGCTGGCACAAAACAAGGGGCACCCTCGATCCCTGTCGAAACAGGGAGAGGTGGTGCTGGAGAGCTGCTACACTTTCGTCCGATAGGTATGCATGCATTGTAGTGGAGGCACCTGCGTCTGCGACAGCCACAGCTCTCTGTGCGTGACCGCCAGACTGTGGCCCAGGGTCTTCCCCTGCAGGCCGGAGATCTGGATCAACGTATGCAATAATAATCGCAACTCCGTGGCCACCGGCTCTGGGAGCGGGGCGTCACATAAAATCCCATCCAAGTACGCAACAAGTATACTGGATGTGTTTGCCAAGTGGGTACTCTGGGCTCCCACCACGTAAGCCCTCCGGACGTGTGTCTCCGTCACCCTGCACTGCAGGTTCGGGCACACAGGTTTCCTGGGCATATCTCTTAGCGGTGGAGCCTTAACCAAGGCTGCGATGGTGGAGTCCACAGGGGGAAACCCATGTCCATCGAGTGTTGTGTAGCACTGGGTCTAAGGCGCACCGAGTACTGCGTGCACCATGTGCTCCAATTACCGTGCAGCAATAGATACTGTGCACACCACGTGCACTGAGCACGGTGTGCACCGCTTGCACCAGGCACTGCATGCGCCGTGTAGCACTGGTGTAATGTGCACCACATGCACCGAGCACCACTTTCACCGAGCACCGCATCCTGTGCAACACCGGGTATAATGTAACCCCCCACCCCCCCACCCCCCGTCCTCATAGCCGGCAGATCCCTCTGGTGGGGCTTTGGCCACACTGACCCCTGTGGCCAAGCAGAGATGACGGCAACCCCTGGCGAAGCAGTTCCGGTGACCCTAGACGAAGCAGAGCCGGCAGCCCCTGGTGAAGGCAGCAGCGGACCCTTGGAACGTGAACTCGGGAGGGGAACCCCTGGCCATAGAGGCGGTAGTGGGAGCTCCGCTTCTCCCTCGCACCCTGCCACCGGTGGCTCCACAGGTAATGCGGAGCAGCAGGCAACCGCAGGCGATGCGGAGCAGCAGGCAATCGCAGGTGATGCGGAGCAGCAGGCAACCCCAGGCGATGCCAGGCAGGCATCCTTGGGCGAAGCGAGGCAGGCATCCTTGGGTGAAGTGAGGCGGGCATCCTTGGGCGGACAAGCTGGGGTGCAGGCTTTGGCCCTATTAGCGGCCTCTGCGGCCAGGCGGTTCTTTCCCGTGCTTCCCTCTGCAGCCTGTGCAAGGGCTGCTGAGGACCACCAGCATCCAGTCCTGGTCCTTCTGGTGAAGGGAGAGGCAGCTCTGCTCTCCTCATGATGGAAAGGGTCCCAGCAGGCATACACCCTCTGCTGATGGAAAGGGACCCAGCAGACATTCACCCTCTGCTGGTGGATAGGGACCCAGCAAGCATTCACCCTCTGCTGGTGGACGGGGAACCAGCAGGCATTCACCCTCTGCTGGTGGAGGTGGCAGCTCCTGCTGTTCTGCTCCTCCTGGCGGTGGAGGCAGAGGCAGCTCCTGTTGCTCTGCTCCTGACGGTGGAGGCAGAGGCAGCTCCTGCTGCTCTGCTCCTGCCAGTGGCGTTAGAGAAAGCTCCTGCTGCTCTGTTCCTGGCGGTGACAGCGGTGGAGGTGGGAATATCGTGTAGCCTCCAGGCGACGGAGGTGGGAGCAGCGTGTAGCTTCCTGGCAACAGAGGTGGGAGCGGCGTGTAGCCTCCTGGCGACGGAGGTGGGAGCGGCGTGTAGCCTCCCGGCGACGGAGGTGGACGTTCGGGCTCCTCCCACTCAGGCGCAGGACGTTAGGGCTCCTCACACTCAGGCTGTGGAGGTAAAACCAGCAGGCATTCTTCCTCTGCTGGCAGATAGGGGACCATCTGCCTCCCAAGCTTTATATTCATGTGATTCCACCATCTGGACACTGGACTCTCGCGGTCCCCCCGTGTGGGCGCTGAACTCTCGTGGTCCCCCTGTTGGGCGCTGGACTTTCGCCGTCCCCCCCGTCTGGCGCTGGACTCTCGCGGTTCCTCCATCTGGGTGCTAGTACCTCCTCTTCCTATTGCATGGGGCAGATGGCCAACATGTGCTCATACGCCCCATAGCAGGGGCACAACTCCACCGCAAGGTTCTTTAAAAAAAACCTCCCAACCGCCATCCCCAACCTCCTCCTGCTGTTACTGCGGTTGCTGCTGCAGCTTTCTTCTCCCGCTCCTTCTCCTCACCTTCTCCTGGGCCAGTTTGTTCTCCTCCTCCGCTTGGAAGGGGCAGACAGCCACCACGTGCCCGTACACCCCGCAGGCAAGGCACCAGCCTTGGTCCTCCAGACCATTGAGGAGCTCCTCTAGCTTAGTGCAGCAGTCTCTCCAGCCTTTCATTTTTTTTTCCTCTCTCAAACACTGTACAGTTCCCGCTCTGGTCTGCGTCTAAGAGGCGCTGGTAATCCCACGATGACACCACATGTCACAAAGACAGCTGTAGTGAGTGATGTCAGACCAGAACCAGGAACCAACACAGAATAAACAGAGAGATGTGGAGTTTGGTGAATCTGAGCCCTTGGTTGCACGCAGCATTTAATAATTAAACAGAGCAGAAAATAAAAGGTTGCAAGACAAATAAGGACACGGCACTTTAGCCAAAATAAATATACGAACAAAATGGACTATACAGACAAACAGGGTGAGCTGATATTATGATTTAATTTAACTATTATTATACTGTTACCTCCATTTCCTTTCCCATTCTCCACTCACCAAACACACAACCCCGAGTGAGTGAAAACATGTTGCTTTTATGCAGCTGTACCGAGACTCGATTGCTAACCAATCATTCAGTTGGAGTCCCGGTACAACTACACGCAAATTAATAAAAGTGCAATTCCCCATGCTCACATATTATTACATTTTACCTGCACGTGAAGTGCTGTGCAATCCTTGAGTCTAAATACAAATATACATTTTAAACTCTCGTGCTCGTAACCCATGTTACATCCTATGTACCAATGACTATACACCAACATTAACACACAACACGCAACATACAACACAGAAATGGGCAACATAGGGGTGGGCAACATTGCCACAATCCCATAATGATGTTTTGGTGCCCATCTTCAAATTGAATGGGAACTGATAGTTTTATATATCATTGGCTGTTAACTTGTTTAGAAAATGTTCTCTATGGTGCGATGGAGGGCTGATCCTAAGTTTTATTATCTTTTGTCAGTGTGGACATGTGGACGATTTCAGTTATTGCATTATGTCTGATTGTAGGGGAACTGTTTGTGAGTATACTGTCTAAAGGCATCTTCTTTTTCAGGCTGAGTGGGAGGTCTCCATTTAGTGAAGCGGATCCTGTGGAGATGGAGAACAAAATCCAAGCAGGGAAGTTTGACCTCACCAAGCTGTACCCTAACGTGTCCCAAGGTGCCTCTCAGTTTCTCAAGAAGATCCTATGTACCTACCCCTGGTGAGTGGGACATCTCGAATGGCGGGGGATTCTTAACAGAATGCTCTTCGTCTAAGTGTCGCAGTGGACCACATTATGATTGAATAAACATGGAGTCTGAATTGCTCCTTCACTCTCTAAATGATGGTACCAGCAGGGCTGGATTGAAAAGTGTTTGTGGGGAATCCCCCATCACCACTTGCCATTAACAACATTGAACATGCATCTTCTCAATAGGTAATAAGATGTCAAACTTTCAGCTGTCTGACATCAGATATTAAATAATAATTTTTATTATTTTCCACCTTTCATAGTGGACCACCATCACAAAGTGCTTTACAAGATACAAGACTAGGGTGTGTGAACTACGCATCAGCTACAGAGTCACTTACAACAACATCTCACCCCAAAGACTGAGCACAAGGAGGTTAAGTGACTTGCTCAGGGTCACACAATGAGTCAGTGACTGAGCTGGGATTTGAACCGGGGACCTGCTGGTTACAAGCCTGTTTATTTAACCACTGGACCACACACCTACAAAACAATCAAATTAAAACATTACTACCAGGCCTCCAGATTTCAAGTTTGAGCTGAGCAAGAGAATTAAATTTGTCAAAGAGCAATAAATGAATCAACAAGAAATAACTTAAACTTATGAATATGAGCCGACAATGTTTAGGGTTCTGGTGACACTAATACATCACTTGAGCTGTAGCTTATTATGTACTGTACATTTTAATGTACAGCTATGGCCAAAAGTTTTGCATCACCCTACAGAATTAATATATTTTGATTCATAAAGTCGAATGAAACCTGCTAAATAATGTTACGTTAACATATTGAATTACATATTGCTTTGTAGTTTTCTATATACTTAATGAAAAACTTGAAAAATGTGACATTTCAAAATGTAACATGAAATACTGTACTACTATTATGCCTTACAGTAGACTTTTTTGATATAATTTTGCAGTTTCTTTGATTACATGATTTTAAATGAAATACCGGTATCTAAATTGTTTTTTATTTCTTTTTAAATTATCTAACTCCTAAAATTCTAGGTGATGCAAAACTTTTGATAATAGCTGTATAAAGAAGTTAAAATAAAGCATACTGTAAACCATTACTTTCTAGAAAATAGTGGTAAAAAAAATGATTTACTGCAGCTGAGCGATCTCACTGGCTATGATGGTGTATAATATAAGAATACAAGGAAGGATATGTCATGCACTTCATATGGTGCATCAATGTCATATATAATAAAATCTCCTGTGTTCCAGGACCCGTCCGACCATCAAAGACTGCTTCGCCAACTCCTGGTTGCAAGATGCCTACCTGATGAAACTGCGCCGGCAGACCCTCACCTTCACCACCACAAGACTCAAGGAGTTCCTGGTGGAGCACCAGCGCAGGAGATCAGAGGTGGCCACCAAGCACAAAGTCCTCCTGCGTTCATATCATAGTGTCCCACAGCCCGCTGCGCCCGTGACCCAGTGACAACATCCATGCCACGCAGGCACTATGGGGTTCTCCAAGAGGAATGAACGGGACTCTCCATCTCGATTGGCCAGGACTCTCTGACCGACGCAACCAGCCTGTCCCCTCAGGCTGGAACAGAAGTGTGTGTGTGTGTGTTTGTGTGTCCATCTTTGGCCGAGCGAAACCAGCCACATCGTCAGAAAACAAGCAAGAAAAGAAAAATGGAATTCAAACTGTACACCTCATGAACTGTTGGGAAGGGAGTGTGCAGTGGTTAGGTGTGGGTTATAGATTCATCCCTATCTAAACCCCGTTTCAATTTATTTCCTGCATTTTTCATTGGAGTTATAACTTCGAGTTAGCTGTACTGATTGGTTGCCTTGTAATAAAGGCGGTGTGATCGAAAGCTAGGCCCCTTTATGTACTTTTTCTTTTCTACCTTTTGAAGAGCAGAAGGCATTTTAACACCATGTGCTAAACCACAAACTGTGAATTTATATATTAGTAGCTTTCCATGAGTCTGAAATTGGGATTCCCAATGTAAAGAGGAGAACTAACGGATCTGTTACTGCTTGTTTTCATTTTATTAGTGACATTGCTGTTTATTGTGTTACTAATAGTTCATTTGTTTTCAAGCAGTAGTAATACAAATTATCGCTTGTAGTAGCTGAACTTAAAGGTGATCACACCTTACAATAAGTAAGTGGCAATTCATTTAAATACGAGTTGGCAGTTTGTAATGTTCATAAGTGAAAGGCACCATAAATCAGTAATTACTTTATTGGGATTCAAAAGGAATTAATATTTTACTTTATATGTAATAACATTTGAATTCCTGCCACTTATTGTAAAGTGTAATTTAGGAACGTGAATTTAGCTCTACTAAATCAATGGAAACTGCCAATATATTTATTTTCAGCTCTATTGGTTATTTGTTAAAAACAAGTACTGAGTGGCCAGATAGTGTGTTTTTTTTCTGTTTCTGTACATGTAATGGGACAACAAAATTGTTAATACTTAAGGTTCACATAGTCATAAGTCACCATCATGTTCTGTGTATTCTCATTTAGGTTTAGGGTTTGGGTTATCTACCCTACCGTAAGAAGAGCCAATGAAAGGAACAGGCCAAAAACCTGTTGCCAGGGCTAAAACTGATGATTCTTCCCAGAGTAAGAGGATAAGAGGATACATATGTATTTGACACTAGTAAAATCTGTGGTGATCCATTATTACAACCTGACTTTGCTCAGCAGAAATCTGGCCTCCTTTTTTGCACAGTTTACATTAATTATTTAAAATCGACAGCATAGTTTTTAAAGCTGTGTTTACTTTTAAAGGGTACATAAGGACCTTTTTATTTTATTGTATTACATATTCCCATGTGATGCTACAACTGCTTACTTACGGTGTGTGTGTTGTTTTAATTATTATTTTTTTTTTTTTTTACATTTTGACCACTTTTTTACCTTAACTACACATCCCTTACATAAACAGTGGTAGCAACACATGGGAACGTGTAACATAATAAAATAAGGTCCTCTTGTACCCTTTAAGTGCTATCACATCTACATGGGACTATATATGGGGTACCTGTCTGCCAACAAATTATGAGATTTTCATTATTGTATTATTTGTCTTAAGCATTTCAAATGCCCCACATGCTATAAAATCAATCGCATTGACCAGTTCTGTTCACCAGTGACAATAAGACAATAAGACACTGTTTTTAACCATCTCCTACCACTGTATACAATGACTGGGACTGAGGCCTGTCCTGTTATTTCCTGGCCAGTTTCCTTCATATAGTTCTATGCTAATCCTCTTGTCCATTTCTGTGCTGTGTCACAATGAGACGCCACAATGTGACGTTAGTCCTATCAATTGTTACCTAATTCTAAACAAATCTTCATTTTTAATGATACATTTCTGTAACTGTGAATTAATGAAAATAATTGATACAATTCATATTTATATATGGAGATATGAAATATATACTGACCAAGATCCAGTGCTTGGCTGCTACCCATAGTGAGAGAAGCATAGAGTTTAAAGACTGAGTTTTGCTGTTTTTATGTAAGAAAAAAAGAGGATATGATTGTGTAAATATTTGTAAAACACAAGAATACCAAGGATGCCAGTTATAGTTTATTTGGTGTTTATTCCAATTTGTACAAGATAAACACTATTGTACAGATACACATATATTTTAAAGTCCATCCTGTGAAAGACAGGACCCTGAAAATCTTTATAACTTGAAAAAAGCAAAACATTGGACTCCCTGAAAGTGCAAAAATGAACGTTAAATGCAAAAGTAATTAAATTTGCACTCTAAAAAAATGCTGTAGTAATGCCATATTGTTTGATTTACTAATTTAGGTGAAATACATTCATGAGGTTGCTTAGGGAGATGTTCGATATACATGAATTACTTAAATTAGCATTTAAGTTAAAAAAAAAAAAGAAGAAAAAAGTAGTAACAGTAATTTTACTAATATGTTTATACTGCAGTATCACTGATGCGTTTTGTAAGTTAGTTATTTGTGTTGCAACATTTTTTTATTTCTTTTTCATTTTCTTAACATTGGATATTTTATAGTAATTATGCATCAAGTTAAATAACTTAAGTGTGCCAAACATTACATTGGGGACAAACAAGGACACGTAATGGAAGTCTGAATGGATCGGGACAACGTGGAATTGCTGGCCCGTTCCCAGAAAATAGAACATGGAACTAGGACCCTAAGGCTAAAGAAGACATGGAATCTTCATGTTTGAGCTAAAGAGCACAGTCACTGAGCAAGCATTCGGACAATACTAGTCTTTTTAAGAATTTGTACATGATCGTATTTGGCTGCAATAAGCTAAGTGCTGTTACAGTGAGCTTTTCATGATTTTGAAAGGGCTGTCCAACTATGACTCATTTACAGCTTTTTCAGCTTCAAAACGTCTCTCTTGATTTACAGGTGAAGTATCCCATACAAGACTGTTCACAGGTTTGTAAAGACTGCAAGGACGATTGGTAGTCTTTGAGTCAGTATATGGTCAAAATACAACCAAATTAAACATGTGAAATGTTTAATAAGCACATAAATACTGATGTTTAGTTTGGTAAAACATTCATTTTATACGTCAAATTTTTTATGAAAATGTTTACAGTTCATGTTTTCTATTTTCTGTCACACTGGTCATGTTAAGAAGGCAGGACAACTCTGTGCTAATTCATCTGCTGTAAAATAATGTCCACTATATTCCAAAGATTAGAGATATCTATTACAAATCTGTAGTTTTTACTTCCCCTGGAAATACAAAACACCTGTAAATATTGAGAAACAGCAAAGGGAGAAGCCGGTTGCACCTTTGCACTGTACCCGGGAATGGGCCTCACTTTATTGATGATCATTTTAAGTGGAATGAGAGTATTTCTGTTGTAAATTGACAGCAGCGACAATCTATATAATGTAGTTTGTAGATGTTGTTTTTAGTGGTTTGTTTATTTATTAATTTATCTGACTCTGTAGGAATCTGGAATCTTTACAATTTTGTGGAATTGTTCATCTAATTCTGGTGTGAATCCACGGCATGAAAGCTGAGAAACAGAATAAAGAAAAAAAAAACTAAGCAAACTGCAAAAAGCACCTGGTGTACTAATCCTTTAATTCATGACTACATTTTATGGTTATACTTCAAAATACTTTATACAAACAAAATTTGTACAACAAAATTATATTATGAAAGCAGGGTGACCAGATGTCCTGATAAAATCAGGATCGTCCCGATATTAGGGGCTTTGACCCGCGTCTCAATCGAGATACTGTCGGGACGCCATTTGTCCCAATTTTTTGAGTAAACCTTGAAAACCCAGATATAAAACGTTAACTTTTTATTTTCTTGTTAGGAAATTTCATATGCGTGACTGCTGTGCAACAGCATACTCTAGGGCGTGTTGTTTGAGTGAGTTGTTTGCATTGCGGCTAGCCAATTACGTTAACCTGCAGTCATATGATTCGGTATGCGTTATTTGTGAGTCTGGTTTTACTGGAGAAGTGTCATGATGGCTGGTGTTGTTGACGAGCCTGTCACTAAAAAGCAAAAAAGGAAAATGGTCAAGTCGTCCAATTATGATTAGGATTATAATTAGGATTTCACTGACATTTCACTAACCCGTTTAAACATTACAGTACATTTTATTTGGGAAATGTGTTGACACGATCCTCAGCCGAAATATACTTGGCTTGTTTTGCTTTGCTGTTCATTATTTTACATCTAATGCTGAAAACTAGATTTTTGCAACCTAAATCAAAACAGTGCAGCACTGACTTTGTCCTACCTGCTACACACAGTACAGCAGGTCACAGAAAAGCCAGCACTGACATTATTGTCATCTGCACAGTAAACAGGAAAGTTAACAGCTTTGGAGTATTTTATTTATTTATTTTTTAAATTACATTTCCGTAAGCTTTTGTTTCTGCCTAAGTGCAATGCACATGGAAGGCGAAGGAATAAAAAAATCCTATCTACAGAAGAAAGGTGTGTCACTTGCGTTGTGCAATAATAGTTCACAAGGTTTCTTTCCTTGCCTCACTGTGTGTCCTGATTTTTCACTCTTGCTATCTGGTCACCCTAGATGGAAGGTTAGAGTGTCAATTTAATTGATAAATGATAGCCAATCTAAATGCTGCCACCATTCAAACCAAATTTGGCACAAAAATACATTTAAGATGCATGCAACTTTATACAGTGCCACCTTCTCTTATTGTTTTAAGGAACAACAGTATCTAGTCTATTCCATTCTATATGTTTTTTTTTTTTTATATATATATTATTGATTGTTATTATGTATCTGTTTTACTAATCATGCCTTGAACTCCAGGTTTTTTTACCACTATTCTTTTCAACTATTTAAAAATGTTTGCAACCTTGAAAAAAAATCGTGCATTATACAAGTGCTTTCTTACCAGTTTTGAAACATTAACAGTGACTGTTCCAGTTTGCACTACACCAAAACCTTAGTAAATATGTCCCAGTAAGTAACTCCCAAAGCAGAGCAAACACATTATACAAGAAAACTTATTGTTATTTTATCAATAGCAATAAATATATACAAGTCAGAGATCATACTCTTATAAGATAGAGATGAAATTGATATAGAAAAAAATAATAAATAAATATTTTCAAATATGAAAGTCCCAGTGGTCAAACCCAGTTGGAGTAAAAAAAGCACAGCCCATGTAATGGAGGCCAAATTCCAAATCTCCACCACAGCTAGTGGAGCACCATTAACCCTTGCCGTAGTCATCTCCAAAGCAACCATATCTCTACTTTATCAGCCAGGAGTGAATCAGGGACGAGGTACATGGTCACCATGACTGCAGTATAGTTTTCTTTGCTGCAGGGAGGTCTGCCAGGCTTGGATGCATCTAGGATAACTGAAGATTGGATCATCATTTAATGGAAACAATCCATTGCCTGGAGCTAAAAGTGAATTCATTAACAATAATTTGATTTCAAGCCTGAATTGTTTGCTACTTTACCATCAACAATGAATAAACAGCTGTATTTCAGAAAGTTAGCAGTGTTTTTTTAAATATATTTAATTACATTTGCATGGAAGCAGTTTCACAGATTCTAATTGGAGAAAGCATTTGTAAGAGGCGAGGCAGGGAGAAGACAGTTTTTCACATGAACACTCATGGGGAAACTGTGCTAAACAACTGTCAACAATAATCGGGTGGCCATTACCATTGATGTCTGACGAGATTACGTGCATCCTTTTATTAAATAACCATGAGCCTAGCAAACTTGATCTGAATCATAAGAAATAGGAATACAAATAAATCCCTTTGTGTTTTGTTTTTCTAATTTTCTAGGTTCAAATATAAAAATAAAAAGTGAAATGAGGTGGAATGCTAATGTTTAAGTTGTCCTTGTTATTTTAATGGTTGTACTTTAATATTGAGATATACAGTGCCGTGAAAAAGTACTTGCCCCATCTGATTTTCTGCGTTTTTGCATATTTTTGACACTTAATGTTATCAAATCTTCAACCAAAATCTAATATTAGATAAAAGGGACCCGAGTGAACAAATAACACAAAATGTTGAAACTTATTTCAAGTATTTATTAAAGAAAGTTATTCAACACCCAATGCCCTTGTGTGAAAAAGTAATCACCCCTTTGGACTCAATAATTGGTTATGCCACCTTTAGCAGCAATAACTGCAACCAAACACTTCCTGTACTTCTCTTACAGCACCGTGGAGGAATTTTGGCCCTCTCCTTCATGCAGAACTGCTTCAACTCAGTGACATTTGTGGCTTTTCGAGCATAAACTGCTTGTTTCAGGTCCACCCACAACATCTCAATGGGGTAAAGGTCTGAACTTTGACTAGGCCATTCCAAAACTTTAAATTTCTTGTTCTTCAACCATTCTGATGTAGACTTGCTTGTGTGTTTTGGATCATTGTCTTGCTGCATGACCCAGCTGCGCTTCAGCTTCAGCTCACAGACGGATGGCCTGACATTCTCCTGTAGAATTCTCTGATATAGAGCAGAATTCATGGTTCCTTCAATGATGGCAAGTTGTCCAGGTCCTGATGCAGCAAAGCATCCCCAAATCATGACACTACCACCACCATGCTTGACCGTTGGTATGAGGTTCTTACTGTGTAATGCAGTGTTTGGTTTTCACCAGACATAACAGGGCCCATGTTGGCCAAAAAGTTCCACTTTTGACTCATCTGTCCATAGAACATTGTTCCAGACCTCTTCAGGATCATCCAGGTGTTTTTTGGCAAACTTGAGACAAGCATTCCTGTTCTTCTTAGTGAGCAGTGGTTTCCGCCTTGCTACTCTGCCATGAATCCCATTTTTGCCCATTGTGTTTCTGATGGTGGAGTCATGAACACTGATCTTACCCAAGGTGAGAGAGGCCTGCAGATCCTGGAATGTTGTTCTAGGATTCTTTGTGACTTCCTGGACGATTTTACCCCTTGCTCTTGGAGAGATTTTGGCAGGACGGCCACTCCTGGGAAGATTCACTACTGTCCCAAATTTTCTCCATTTGGATAATATGGCTCTGACTGGTGTTTTGGTGGAGCCCTACAGACTTAGAAGTAGCTGAATACACTTTGTTGCTATTGCTGATTTTGTTGTGGTACTGCTATAATAATAATAATAATAATAATAATAATAAGAAGGAAGAAGAAGAAGAAGAAGAAGAAGAAGAAGAAGAAGAAGAACTTTAATTTATTATAGCACCTAGGTGTCTCAAGGTGCTGTACATAACAAAACAATCAAACACAAATCAACATTACAAAAACACAATGAACATCAATCAGTTAAAAAATTCTGTAGATACATAAATAAAATACAATAAAATAGGCAAATGCCAAAAGAGCATGAAAACCCAGTAATGCTGGGTATTAGATCCAATAACCAATAGCTCAGTTTTACTAGCATTCAATAAATAAATAAATAAATAAATGACATCCAGGTTTGAATATCTGCCAAACAAATGGATAGGACTGTATCAGTGTTAAAATTCATTTTTAAATAGATCTGTGTATCATCTGTATAACAATGGAACTGAACCACATTCTTTCGAAGATAAATGTTAAAAAGAAGAGGACCAAGGACAGATCCCCGTGGGACTCCATGAATAAGGTGAGTATGTATAGAATTATGACCAGCATAGGACACGTATTGATAAGAATCTGATAGATATGAGCAGAACCAATCAAGAGCCCCACCCGCCCCCTTACATTCACCAGATTTTCGAGACACTTCAGCATAATCCGGTGGTCAATAGTATCAAAGGCGGCAGTAAGATCTAAAAAAAAAAAACAATACTGAAAGAGCACCATCATCAGCATTCAAAAGGAGATCATTTACAATTCTAACCATAGCGGTTTCAGTGCTGTGTGCGATTCTAATCTATTTCTGTCACTTCTTCTTCTATCCAGAAATGATTACATCTGTTTTGAGCAGCAAGTGGTCCACTATTAGTTAGTTTGGCTGAGTACTAAATTACAGTGTGAACGTGGTTTCTCTGTGTAGAAAGTAATGTACCAGTCATTAATGGGCTGTATGATTTCTTGTTTTGTGCACTGATTAGCATATAAAAAAATATGAATTTTCCCTTCTGCTGGATACAGTAATCTAAATGTGACGTTCCACGGTTTTGACATCATATTTCGAGTACTGTAAGTAAATGCACAAAACGTCCTTGTAGGCCAATTAAAGTTAATAAAAACAAGTTGGCATTTTAATACAAGAACAAGAGCTATAATGTCACCAGGCATTTAACCTTCAGCCTGTGTTAAAATGTTGGTCATATATACAGTTGCTTTATATTATTACCTAAAGTTCAATTTGACTTACCCTTTATATTTGCTTTGCTGGATTCCAGCAGGCTAGACCTGTATTTCATTGAATTCATATCTCTGTGTATATCCTGGATGTGCAAGAAGGCAGGCCCTCCTCACCCAGGATGTACTCTTGACATCAATGACCCCCAGACCCAAGAGGCAGCCAGTCTGAATCCAGGCTTCATACAGGGGGCACAGGCCACGACCAGGGTGATAAACAGTAGTGTTGCTTAAGTTTGCTTCAGTTCTAGGCTTGTTTGGATTTGAAGCATCAGACAAACAGATCACTCCAATTGTCGGAAAAGGATTCCAACAAACCATACAGTTTAGTTTTTAGAACCGGCCTATACAAAGGATACAGTGGTGGCTGGTGATTTGACACAAGAGGCAGGTTGTGTGTGTGTGTGTGTGTGGTGTGTGGAGAGTGGGGGGGTATTGCATAGCACATGCTTATTTAATAAAGTATGGTATAGCTATGTGTTGCAAAGTGGCTTGCAGTGAGCAGGTGTAGAGGTGAGGCAGTGTCCACGGTCCAAACAGTTTCTTTAATTTATTTTCACAGTTTGGCACAGTTAAATAATAATGCTGGCAACTACACAGCAATGTGTAATTGCACAGCCAAACAATACAGGGTTTCAGTCCTGAAATAATAACACACAAAGGCAATGTCCAGGCCCGGCTCTGCGTCTTTTTGTGCAGTGTTTGTAATCTGGGTTGGATGTGATGCTCCCGTGCTGGTGGTGAATACACACTTAAGTGTGACTGGTGCAGTGTTTGTAATCCAGGTTGGATGCAGTGCTCCCACGCTGGTGGTGAATACACAGTTAAGTGTGACTGGTGCAGTGTTTGTAATCTGTGTTGGATGTGATGCTCCCGCTCTGGTGGTGAATACACACTTAAGTGTGACTGGTGCAGTGTTTGTAATCCAGGTTGGATGCAGTGCTCCCACGCTGGTGGTGAATACACAGTTAAGTGTGACTGGTGCAGTGTTTGTAATCCGGGTTGAATGCTGGTTTAACAGCGACAGCTCCCGGTTTGCTTAGCTTGGCCACACACCCTGATATACTTACAGCCATGCCCCCTTCGATAGAGAGTGCCATCACGCCTTCTCCAATCCATGAATGACACATCACCTACTGCAGTAAGGCGCCGACTTCTAGTATTGTGGCTTCGCCCCCTTTTTGGATGGCCGACTTCCGACTGACCCTGAAACGAATTGTCAAACCATCCAGTCCGGGGCACACTGTTCCTGTTATACAGTGCCCTTACATGTTGGTAGGGAGATTATGTCACACTATGGCAGTGCTGTAAACTGTAATTTAACTGTAATGTAAGCCTGGGACTCAGTGAGATGGTGTTGTACTGTTTCCAGAGCTGTTCCTTGACAAAGCTGTTTTTTGATAACCTATAGGAACCTTCCAATATATTGCTTCTTTGGTGCTACAGAGCTGAAACATGTACTGCTGTAGGTTCCTATATTAAATCCCAACATTCCTCACTACCAAGGGAGTATTATGGTTGGATTTTACATTTGTTACCATGAATTACCACAGAGGAGTAATTTACTATTAGGCTAACAATAGTGGTGGACATTATAATATCAATATTTTTCAACTCCTGCCCTTTCCCTTCTTCAGTGCTGGATATACTGTACACAGAAGGGAAGTGCATTTATAATGGGACACTGGATGCAGCCAATACTTCCCCTTCTGGCCAGTCGTGGTAACGCATTCAAATGTGCATGGCAGTGCTAAAAACAGACCCTCCAATCCCACCCAAATTGTCATTGCCCTGGCTAGATATTTGGGACAGCTGCCTCACCAAAATAGGATTTAGGCCAAAATAAATTGTCTTTAAATCAGAATACTTCTAGTTGTATTTGCACTTACTGTAAACTACACAGTATTTAAATATTGTTTTTGCACTGTAACCTTGTATTGTCCAGTAACATCTGTAAATCGCATTGGATAAAGGTATCTGCCAAATAAACTAATAATAACAATAAAATATTTGTCATGATAAATGCTTTTTTTTTGTTTTAGTCATATCTTCACATTTTACCATGAACAACTTAAATAAAGAATTAAATGCCATTTAAATAACATTTAATACAAGCTGGAATGTTTTTGAAAAATAACATTTTAGAACAAAATTTGGAAGAAAAAAACAGTACTGCATACATTATTTTGTCAATGAACAATGGTTTTTATCCAACATCAAATTCCTAAAAGCACTGCTTTACCACAGTAGAATCTGACTTGCTGGACCATGAGTGACTGGGGACTTTTTTTTCTGGGGTACCAGGGCACTTTACTAGGGGGTTCACAGATTTATCAGTGTTTCAAAGGGGTCACAGCAGTGAGTGCTATACTAGTCCTAGATATCCCAGATAGAAACCATCCAGGAAAACTGGGACCACTTGGCCACATCCTCCATTGGTCTGCAGGTATTAAAATCACTTTCAAAATCAGAGAATGTTTTATGAGGCGCAAAGGAATTATAGGGGACTCTATAAGGGGAGGAACAACATAGAAGCAAGGGCAGCTCTCCAGTCACCTGAAGAAACATATTATATGTGAAAAGTTAAACTGTACAATGGTGAGGGGAGCTGTTAAAATGGTACTGAAGTTAAAAAATGTAGCAAAAGTAAAAGTCCCTTTGGGACAACGCCTTTAAGCGTGTCTAAGCCTGCTTGTTACATTTGTTTACAAAACTTAAGGCTGTTTAAAAAAAAAAAAAAAAAAAAAAAAAAATCTTCAGACTTCATTTTTCTGAAGTCGTAAACTACAGCATTAGAATACAAATTTTATTTTATAATATATATATAATATATATATATATATTAATATAATATATATATATATCTTGATTATTTTGCTGTGTAATACCATTGACTTGCGTACATATTTGTAAATACATTGAACTTTTACATGGTCCCTGCTTTATCTCTCACAGCGTGCACTTTGTAGACACTCCCTACATTTATTTTTCTTCCCTGCTGTTTCAAGGCTTCCCTTTGCAGATAACTGCCAAAAAAAGTTAGTGAGAAACTTTTGTAGGATACTTTTACATCAACGGGAAACTAAACAAAACTATGAAAAAAATCCCGAAATGAATTTTCCAGTTTAACTCGCTTGGAAAAATACATTTTTGAAATCGGCATAAAAACTAAGACTAAAAAAAACAAACTCCGAAAAACATCGGCCTTTAAGTCACTGGCGTAATTTATTGAATTTTACAGACATTAAAAATGCTACATGTTTTGTCTTCATACAAGTTCAAAAGAAAACAAAACGGTACAATGTGAGTTAATCCTTATGTATTTAATAATATAAGGGAAAGGGTAAATTTAACAAGAATAGAAATTGAAAATACAATAGAGAGTCAATTATCCATCTTTGATCAACCGTATTGTCTAATCAAACGAACTCACCTGTAATCACGTGACGAATTACGTGCGGTGTAGCTGCCTAATCCCGATTTTGGGATTGTATAGGAAACTGGTTCTGTTTGTATTCATGATGTTTCCTTGTTTCCTTATATGTGCTTCTCTGCTGCACTTAATAACTACGCAACCAACCCCTGCCGCTACAATTAAATCTACGAGATTTGAAATTCGCTTTAATGATACAATTATAATAACACCTTTCAGCTTACACTGCTCAACATGACAGAGGAGAAAAGAAGACACATGAGGAGACATCCAGTATACCTTTAGTTCTACAATTAAGTGGAATGTGTGTTTTTTTTTTTTTTTTTTTTTTATGAAAACTGCATGAAGGACGCATCGTTTTCTGTTGTTATTTTTTGTTCATTTGCCTGTATTTGTGCAGCTTACCGATTAAACATCATCATTTAAAAAAAATAAAAATTCTCAAGTTTCACGCTGCCTACTTAACAATTCTCTCGTTGTGTGATGGTTCCTAACAAAACAAACGTAAGTGCAGGTGTTAATAAGGGGACAGATTTAAACAACGCTATTTTTGTAAATGCCAAAACATTTACATCTGTCCGAGACCGCATTTTAGTTCCTTAACAACAAGTTCAAAGTATAGAAACATTTTACTGTTTTTTTTTTTTGGGGGGGGGGGGGGGGGGGGGGTTGTAAGTTTAATGGGGGGGGGGGGGGGGGGTATTCTTTGATAGAATACGTTACTAGCTATATATCATCAGTAAGTACTTGTGTACTAAGTAAACACCAACGTTATATAGAAATTGCTAAGGATTCAATACGTTACCTAAGTTATGCAATGTGCTAAAAGTTGTACTGAACTGTATTCTTTGATTTTCAAAGTTTGGTATATGGTACGTTTAATTACAGTGATAGAATACGTTACTAGCTATATATCATCAGTAAGTATTTGTGTACTAAGTACTTGTATATTGCCAATTATATATATATATATATATATATATATATATATATATATATATATATATATATATATATATAAGCTCTGCACCTTTAAGGTTTGGAGCGCTTGAGAGACTGAGGTCAAACTCCACTTCCCAAAGGAGGAGATGCAGTATGTGTGCATGTGTATGAGAAGAGAGTTGAGCAAGTACAGCATGGCGGGTTAATAGTTGTACAGGGATATGGGAACTGCTACAATACTATGCATACATTGGCTATCTGTGGTTTGTGTACTCGATTGTGAGGAGGAAGTAACAAAGTATGTGATGGAAAATAAACTGAGGCCTTTCCGAAAGACTGGACTTGTGTATATTCACTTAAGGACTCATTCTTACACTGTTACACTGGCAGAAACCTTGCAGTAGGTTATCCGTATGCTGTACATTGTTAAAGGTACAGTAATTGCTATTGATACCTGTTCGATTATCCATACAAACCGATTATGTGAACTAGTATCGGTCCCAGTTAGTTTGGATAATTGACTCTACATTATAGTGAACGAGAACAACGTTACTATTTGCCTGTCTGTCTGTCCATTATTACATTGAATAATTGCCTCGTCCGTGTGTTGGCAGATTGAAAACTTATTAAATTAAATGCACTGAGCCAATTTACTCGTCCTCAGCCATGTGTGATAATCTCAATAGGCAGTCCTAGTGCCCCAGTCCTGGTAGCTTTGGTTTTTAACATTGGTTTGTTTGTTAATGTTCTAACTGGTGCAGTGTGATGTGCTACTATGTACCCCAGAGAAATAATAATAATAATAATAATAATAATAATAATAATAATAATAATAATAACAGCATGCACACATACGAAAATGGAACATGCCATGCATAGCACATAATTTTGTATACATGGGCTGACCGATGAATTTGTCTTCTAAATTGAATCCCTGAAATGTCTTCTATAATATTAAAGTTATAAGGCAGTCATAGTGAAAGAAATAGATATTTATTTAATAGATATTAATTGAATCATTGTTGTGGCTGTGCATGGTGCCATATATGCCATATCCATATCATGTGATCATATATATGTAAAGAACATAAGAATGTTTACAGACAATAGAAGGCCATTCAGCCCATCTTGCTCGTTTGGTTGTTAGTAGCTTATTGATCCCAGAATCTCATCAATCTCATATCTTCTTGAAGGATCCCAGGGTGTCAGCTTTAACAACATTACAAGGGAATTGGTTCCAGACCCTTGTATAAAAAAGTGCCTCCTATTTTCTCTTCTGAATGCCCCTTTATCTAATCTCTATTTGTGACCCCTGGTCCTTGTTTCTTTTTTCAGGTCGATAAAGTCCCTTGGGTCAACATTGTCAATACCTTTTAGTGTTTTGAATGCTTGAATTAGATCGCCACATAGTCTTCTTTGTTCAAGACTAAATAGATTGGTATTTTAAATTGATTTGCCGATATCTCTAAATCTATTTTCTAATGTATATCTTCAAAAGCACCATAATTAGTTATCTGCAAATCATTTAAAGATAACTTCAATTAATTTAAAAAACACGTACATAATTAAGATATCCTGAAATATTTAAAGATATCTTGAAATCTAATTTGAGATATGATATTTTGGTTTACCATATGCACACCCTAAACTGAAAAAAGTTTTTTTTTTCAAACTCCTGTATTTTGTTGTAATGACTGCAATTTAATCCCCCCCCCCCCCCCCCCCCCATTGACCTTCAATAGAACCTTTTTAGGCTTTAATTCTGTGTCACTGATGATAACTCAAAATAAATTCAAGTGTAGATAAGTATTAGGCTTATACTGATGGCTTCCTAGACCCAATTGGCTCTAATCTTGGACTACATAATGTTACCTTTATTGGCTGGTTTCACAGACCCAGATTAACAGTAATCTCGATTTACATTACCTAGAATAACATCAGGTAGTCCAAGACTACTGCTAATCAAGGTCTGTGAAACGAGGCATAAGTGAGGTAGGTCAAGATTCATGCTAATCGTAGTCTGTGAAACCTTTAGTAAAAGTAATCTTCCTTGAAAAATTACTGATTATTTTTCCACACATAAAACCATGTTTAAATACCACAGGCAAACCCAGTTTCTGAAGAAGAAAGAGTGAGGCTTAGCAATGCTGTAAAACATTTGGCAGGGTTTTAAGTTAAAGGAATTGGTTTTAGCAAGTCTCTGGGAAAGTGTTTGGCTTGGAGGTGCTAGTTTTTTTTTAATGGGCCACTACGTCACTGTCACTGGGTCTAGACTCTTTGAGTGCCATTATTGTCTGGAACTTCCTGTCTTGGTCTGATTCAGTCTGTGCTCGATTTCTGTATGGATTCAGTTCACTGTGGCACAAGGGGGAAAGCAACTGTGTCTGCTTTTTTGTGCTTTATTTTCAATCCTGTCAAAAGCAGACTCTGGCAGGCTCTGCAGTCCGTCACTTGCTTTGAACGATGGCAGATTGACAGCACTGGTGACTGTGGAGTCCTGTGGTTCAGCATAAGCAGTAGTAGCAGGGGAATTCCTACAAAGACCCACTGTCCTGACCTGAACCGGTTGTCTGCAGTGTTCTGTAAGGGGTGAAAGACAGGCCAATTACCCCAGAGAGTAGCACAGAGGTGGGGAAAGTGTTTGACAACACTGAAACACTTTTCAGCGGTACAGTTAGTACCTTACAATTTAAAGTATTTTTTGCTGCTGATTCTAACCACTCTATTTTTTTGGAAAAACTTTGCTAAGGGGGGCGTTATTCAAGAAAGGTTGAGAACCCCTTCTCTAGATACAGAAATGCATGTATTATATGTATTGTAGCTATCTCGGTTAACGCAGCCAGGAGCATCACACAGGGCGGGGCACTCCACACACAGGCGGAGAGCGAGTGTGAACCTGGGCCCTCTCGCATTAAAGCATAGCGCCAATACCGCTGTACAAAAGACCCGGTTTCTTTGCAATGAGCGTATAACGGGCTTATGTCGCTGTGTGTGATCATAATGTGTTCAGTATTGCCCTATTGGAATAATTTGTTGTTTATGTCTTTGTGTTATATTAGGAACTTAAATGTGGATTATTTTGTTTCCATGTCTTTTGTTTGCTAGCAAAAGTCCCCTCAGATACAAATTACACAAAAACAATATTACGTTTTATCATTGCTATGTTATCACAATATACCATCTCCGTCAATATTTATCATGTATTTACGAGTGATTTTGGATAATAAAAGAGACCGTATTTTGATTATTATTATTATTTTTTAATAACATACGTTATGTGTTTGTTACTGCGTAATGCGTCTGGAATCACTTGCAGTACCACCTGTCCCCAACAGAGGTATACACCGTCTTAAGGCCATTGCACGCGGTACCCGTTCCGTCATGCAGCATCTGTCATCCGAAAAAAGTCGTGAGTCCATTGCACACTAGACGTGTTAATGTCGTACTTCAGAGAGCTGGTGTGCAGTGGGAGGCTTTGTAGTAAATAACCATAGTTTCAGTATTTTAATTAAAAAATGTATACAATTCCGCTGTACATAACTGAACACACAAAAAAATGTTAAATGTAGTATAAACCTTATGGTCAACAAACGTTGATGGACGTTAAAACATTTTCTAATTATTATGCTTCTACTAGATTTGCAATAACATGGTTACGCAATGCATAAAAAAAATAAAATAAATTAAAAAAAAAAAAAAACAAAACAAAACAAAACAAAACAAAAAAAAAAAAAACATGATATTACTTACACAACACAGTTGTCATAGCATCAGAAACCATATGACCAATATTTAATTTTTCAAACACTGGCTCCTATAATAAATATATATATATAAAAAGTTGGGAAGCTAGCAATGAACTTTCGAAAATACCTTACAACAATGACCTTCTACTACTCTCTGTGTATGGAGCCAGAAATGCTACCAAGTTCATGTCTGCCCCTCTTTTCTGACTGTTAAGAACTGACTGCTCTTGGTTGCCCTGTGGCGCTTCTTTCTCTGATATGTGTCTCCAGGTTAGGCCATTGTTTCTTTACTTCCTTGACTACAATTAAAATTAAAAGTATATGCTTGTAATAACCTATATCAGTTCATAATTTCATGTTTTATAATACATATCATTCATGCCCAAGTCCGCGGCAATGTCTTCCATAGGTTTTCTTTTTTTTCAAAGTCTTTGTCATCTTTGTTGGATTTATCATAAAGTAATTTTGTTTGGTGACACACACACACAATTAGATTTTCCATTTTGTTCAGGGAACTGCAAGAATCCATGTGTCTTCTCAATTGTTTTTCATTGGTCAATGTATTATTTAATGCACATCATATCGGATCAAATTGAACTTGTTTCGATTCTAAAATTGACACTTCATCGTCGTACGACAATTACGGACTCAGTGTGCAAGGTGCAGTAAGGAATGCACATGATAGTTTTTTTTTTTTTTTTTTTTTTTTTTTTTCTGTTTAGACGCACGTTAAATTTAGATGTGTTATCAGATCCAGTGTGCAACGGCCTTTACTCTGGGTCAAGAGTCAACAGACAGTAAAAATAACATGCCAATAAAATCATTTTGAAAAGCACAGTAGCAACACAAACCAAGTCAGAATGAAGTGTGAAGAAAAAATAACTGATTCAGAATGTTAGAATGCCATTATTTATAAGTTTCTGAACAGATCGTAACGCTATAAAAGCACTGTTTTATATTTTAACGACGTTTGTTGGTTTATCATGTCTTGTTCAGGGTTATATGTGCTGTTGACAACAGAACTGGCTGAACGCTCAGGTATCGTTGTCCACCCATCAACAGTACGAAGGTCACTCTTGAAATCAAGACTTAAAAGGTTGTGTTGCAGTAAGAAAACCTGATAAGAAAGGGGAACAAGACTAAAAGGCTAAAATATACACAAGAACACAGAAATTGGACTAGGAACAATGGTCAAACGTTCTGTTGCCCGACCCGCTCTTCTTCTCTCACTTGGTTTGCTTGTCTGTCGCTTCGAACTGAACTGCCAACCGCAATTTAGCCAGGCTATTTATAGTTTAAAAACTGCTAATTAAAATAATACATGAGCGGGAATGTTCCCTTTTTTGTTAAAAATATAGCGTTGATTACATGGTGCTTTATGCATGGGTAATTCACTGAAGGTTATATTTTAAAGACAGGGAGTTATTTTGTATTTTAGTCAAATGTGTGTTGTTGTGTGTCCCTCGGCGCCACCCACCCGTCCCCTGTTTATAAAGCTCTTTGGTTATAACGCTCATATTGTGTGTCCCTCGATACCCGCGTTATAGCGAGGGAGCACTGTACATAAAAACAAGTAGCTTTCGAGTTAAGGGGAATAAAAGCAATGAATAGAGAACAATAGGTAATCAGGAAATATGCAAATTTCAGCATTACAAGAGCCAATCTAATCGCATGAAATGTCATCTAAAGGCTTCTACATTCACAGCATATTAAAAGTCAAAGCACAGTATATGCAGACATGTTTCATACAAAATAGCAGGTAACAGTGCTGTACATGCCACCTCGCACTATACTATACTGAGGTGGCAAAGCCCTCACAATGTGCACTAATATACAGGAAAAAAGGGTGTGTGTATATTTCATGGCATAGCATGTGAATGCCTGCTTGTGCCACTCTGCAATCTACTTTATGTTGATGAGAAATTATACCCCACTTGAGATGGCACACCCAGACTATCTATGTGATTTCCCCCCTAGAATGTGAGCTAAAATTCAATACGTAACTGTGAGAATAAGTAACTAACTTCAGCCCTCAAATCGGGAATAAGTAACTAACTTCAACCCTTAAATCAGGAATAAGTAACTGACTTCAGCCCATTCCTTCTATAAAGCTCGGAGCCCCCACCCAGAACTTGTCATCTGTTGAGTGTCAGTTTTGGGTTCCAACTAAAGTTAGCTGTGATTGAGTGAACGTGTGGGCAGACAGCAAGAGCAAGCCTTGAATTCCTCGATGGAAGTGGGTGAGGCTGAGGGGAATGACTAACACTTTGTGCTTGCACAGTTCAAATAAAATGTATTTAAATAAACTGTGAAACAAAAGCACACAGCTCAAATACAAATCTTGCGCCCCCTTGCATAAATTGAATTTCGATTTAAGGTATGCTGTTTTGTTGTTAATAGATTAATTTTTTTGTTAACAGGTGAGTTTGCATTTTATTTACTTTTTGTTACTTTAACCTCTCATAGAGAACACATGCAGACTTTAAAGCGAGTGGTTGGTGTTGAGGGACAGTGAGGGAGGCATAACAGAAGGCCTTTAGGCGTGAAGCAGTGCAAAAACCCAGAGCGAGACTGAAGAGCAAAGAATTAAATTGCATGAAAAGAAAGGAGACTGCATATGATAGAAAGGATAGCAGGAATGAGTGAGAGTGAGAGAATGACTGAGAAGTGAGGGAGTAGGAACCTTTTATTATTTTGGCCTGAACCCCGGACAGATGTTCATTACTAAACATGCAGGGTTCTGCCCATGCAAGGCTTGCGATATTAGTACTATTTTGTTTATTCACAGAAGAGCCAGCTCTTTTGCAAGGAGCATATATCAGGCTTATGTCTTTGTGTGTGATTACGTCACCTACAAGCCCTGCTGCTGCCTTCATCCGTGCACACTACAGTCTCCCCTGCCAGCCTGAAGTCTGCCCGGACTTGCTCACCAGGCTACAGTCTGCATTGTGTGTGCCGGGGTACCTGCGTTCACTTCTGACACCAATGTAGCGGTGCCAAGAAGGAAAACACAAGGCAAGTTTTCAAGAGCTAAATTAATTTTTATTTCTCTAACAAGTCGCATTCCAGTCGTGCCCACAGCTTCTGCTTCTTTTCAGTTTGACTGGTGCTTCAGGGCTAGGGTATCCTCTGCTAACCACCCAGCGAGTTGAAGAGCCTTTTCCCACGGTCCACTCTGCCAAACGAACGGTGGACTCTTTACGCCGCCACTCCTGCCGTCTCGATGCCTCGGGCTAGCCCCCTCTGCCATCGCCTCTGCCTCCTCCTCCTCATTTTGAGACTCCCAGTCAGCCTCTGGATCTGCCGACGAACCCCAGCCTGCCAGGGAGAGAAGATGGACTCTTCCTTCTTAATCATCCACGTCATCCCTTGTAAAACACCAATGTAGTGATCTCGGTTAACGCAGGCAGGTGCATCACACAGGGCGAGGGAATCCACACATAGATGAAAGGCGGGCATGAACCCGGGACCTCTGGCATTAAAGCATAACAGCAATAATGCTGTACAAAAAGAGCTGGCTTTTTTGCAAGGAGTGTATATCGGGCTTATGTCTTTGTGTGTGATTACGTCACATACCAGCCTTGCTGCTGCCTTCCCCCGTGCACACTACAGTACATGCATATACATATGCATACACCTCGATATACATTACAGCCTTTATAACTAGACCTCCACCCTTTTACAACAGCTTTAATTCTCAGTTTTAAGTTATTATGAATGACTGATCGATCTGACAAAAAAATTAACTGTAGGGGATGTGTTAAATAAATTTCAGAATAAAAACGGAAAAAACTGAAGCCTATTTAAATCTTGTAGCTCAGCTTGACAATGACTTTTCCTGATTTACTGAATAAAAAGGCAAACAGTTCAAACAAACAAGGAACGTCATATGAAGTTGAAAAAAGGTAATATGTAGAAAGATGCTCAAACTTTTATTCACTAATGGTAACTCCACAACATTCCACGGTGGTGGAAATTAATAGTAAAGAACAAACGTACAGTGCGTGAAAAAGTATTTGCCCCCTGTCTGATTTTCTGCATTTTTGCACATTTTTCACATTGATTTGGTCTGATCATTTCATGGGTTGTAATAGTATATAGAGGTAGTCTGAGAGAAAAAATGACACAAAAGTTTGGTGCTTCTTTCATTTGTTTGGTGTGCAAGGTAATCAAACATGCAATCTTCAGGTGTGAAAAAGTTATTGCCCCCCCCCCCCCCCCAGTTAACTCAACCCAATTAAAGGGATAATTAGGGTCAGCTGTTTGAATACTTTGGTTAACAATCAGGCCTGATTTGGGCCAGCCCTGCCCAATATAAATCTGACTAACTTTACCATCAGAGTGAAGTTTTCAGCACACAGGTTCTAGAGGCACATTGTGCCATTATCAAAAGAAATTCCTGAAGACCTCTGGAAAAAAAAAAAAAAAAAAAAAAAAGTTGTTGATGTCTATCAGTCTGGAAAGGGTTACAAAGCCATTTCTAAGGATCTGGGGATCCTCAGATAGACACTGGGCAAAATTGAAATTCATGGCAGTGTAGCAAGGTGGAAACCACTGCTGACTAAGAAGAACATGAATGCTCATCTCAAGTTTGCCAAAAAGCACGTGGATGATCCTCAATAGTTCTGGAAAAATGTTCTATGGACAGATGAGTCAGAAGTGGAACTTTTTGGCCAAAGTGGGCCCCGTTATGTCTGGCGAAAACCAAACACTGCATTCCACAGTAAGAACCTCATATCAAAGATCAAGCATGGTGGTGATAGTGTCATGATTTGGGGATGCTTTGCTGCATCAGGATCTGGATGACTTGCCATCATTGAAGGAACCATGAATTCTGCTCTGTATCAAAGAATTCTACAGGAGAATGTCAGGCCATCTGTGCTGAAGTTAAAGTGCAGCTGGGTCATGCAGCAAGACAATGATTCGAAACACACAAGCAAGTCTACATCAGAATGGTTGAAGAACAAGAAATTTAAAGTTTTGGAATGGCCTAGTCAAAGTCCAGACCTAAACCCCATTGAGATGCTGTGGCAGGACCTGAAACGAGCAGTTTATGCTCGAAAACCCACAAATGTCACCGAGCTGCATGAAGGAGTGGGCCAAAATTCCTACACGGTGCTGTGAGAGACTGATCAATAACTACAGGGAGCGTTTGGTTGCAGTTATTGCTGCTAAAGGTGGCAATTACTTTTTCAGACAGGGGCATTGGGTGTTGCATAACTTTCTTTAATAAATAAATGAAATCAGTATCAATGTTGTGTTATTTGTTCACTCAGGGTCCCTTTTTGTCTAATATTAGATTTTGGTTGAAGATCTGATAACATTCAGTGTCAAAAAGATGCAAAAATGCAGAAAATCAGATACGGGGCAAATACTTTTTCACTGCTGTACCTGTACATTGTTGTGTAATCAAATACGTTACAATTTACTGCATGCAAAATCGTCAATAATGTTTCCTTGTTTTTTTTATTGATCTGGTGGGGTTTGCCTCGCTACAGTACCAACAGAGCGCCAATGCGCGCCGCCCGATACAAGACATTGTTCTTTTATTATTATTGCTTTTATTATTATTTGTGTGATTTTGTTTAATGTGTATTGAATTGCTTTGCTAGATATTTGATTCATGTTAATAGAAATAATTAAAGAATAAAAGAAAGAAAATCTAAATAAATAGTTTATCTGTTTTTGCATTTAAAATGTTGTGAACTGTATTTTGTGTTGCCTGCTTAACTTTTTTAAGATAACATCTTTAAAGGTATAATTTGGATAACCTTGCTTTCTGAATCGCCATTCAAATCTTTGCGAATATAATCTTTTAGAGAGAAAGGTTACTTTTACATTTAGTAGCTGCTTAACTTCATTAACTGTACCATGTACGATATTATTGCATAGTGAAAAACCTGCAAGTGAACTGGTTATTTAATTTAATTACTATAGTGCGTTTACTATTCTACACTTGTAGGTAATTTGCAATCAAAGTATTTAAATATTTTGGGCTTAAGTTGTTGAATTGGAGGTTGACCAGGTTTCTCTAGGTAATTGTACTAATTTACCTCTTAATTGGTTTTTTTTGCATTACTTGATAGGGGCTCGACACTTGCTTTTATTACTCAATTTATGTTGTTTATGGGATTACCATTAGGAGGTTTAACGGGTTTCACCATCTCGGTGCTACACCCAGGATCTCTACGCACCTTAGAGAGCCAGTTTGTTCTATCAGAAGTGTTAATTCCACATTTCTTACATCAGGCCCAGGCATAAATGCTAGCTGTTGTTTTACTGTACTGTGCAGGCAGAGTGGCGACGGTGGGGTTACATTTAAATACCGTATTACTGCAATCTGGCGCCGCGGTGTTTGTTTTAAATTGATCAAAATGACTGCGGCCCTTAAACGGGGGTGGCCTTTATTAATAATACTATGCTTTACAAACGCTGCAATATTTTATTTTAATGCATTTTAGAAGCGGTGCCGTGAGAGTCTCTGATCTACAGCACTATACATACTCGTGTGTTTTTGGGTCTTGAGTACAGTGCATTTACTGTCCGTTAACGAGAGCGGAGTCGGGAGGTTAGGGAGGAATGTACCAGCGAATCAGAAGTGTGTATTGGTTGCTATGGGGCGGGACACAAGAAGAAGAGGAGAGAGAGAGAGGGAGAGAGGGAGAGAACGGTAGTTGAGTGTGATGCAGTTTTTTTTAATGACAATCATTACCTCTAAATATAGGTTTGATTTCTGTTAAAACTAAAATATTTTCTTGCCATTGTTTTATCCATTGCTGTGTTGGCACTGAACTCTACTGGGGGAAAAAGGGACGCGAAGGACTGCTGGGTGCTGTAAGTAGTTTATCTAGGGTTGTCTGTCGGGACTGTACTATCAAATAAAATGTGCTTACTCAGGTGAGTGTACATTAGTTTGTATTACACGGTTGACTGAGGCAGCAGTCTCTTTAGGGGCATCACATCTACATAGCCAGAGTTGCGCGTTAATTTTTTTATTTTTTGAGCAGAGTAGAAAAAAATACCTGTACGTTTATTTATTGAGAGCGGCATTCATTCGAGGGTGGCGTCTATTAAAAAGCTAGTATTGAGTGAGGCATTAATTCGATGGCGGCGTTAATTGTTAATAACAGTATTTCTTGCAAGCTGCAGCACAACACAAGAGCAGTCCACAGAAATATTGCGCTTGCATGTCCACCGATCTTTGAAAAACTGCATATGCACAGGCAAGGAATCATGTGGGGATTATCAATTCTAATCTGCATAACACATGTCAGATTTTGATTTTGGGACACATGCTTCGGTTTGAATGTCAGTGAGTTTTTTTTATCAGTTGAAGCGCACAACAGTATATCAAAAAAACAAACAAACAAACTCATGACCGTTTGCTTTAACAGTTGCTAACTTTGAGGAGGAAACGCATTACAGTCCCGCTCAATCGAGCGGAGACCACCCTTTCAGGTGAACCCTAGTCGTCTTCTTTGGGACGAAACTAGTATTTTTGGCGTTTCACACTTGCACAAATTAACCGAATTTATGTGTTAACTGAACTCTAGTGCGAGTTATCCTCTCCAAACGAACTAGGGTTGAAAGGCCCCTTAGAGATAAGAGACCTAGGCCCTCAAAGTGGGAAGAAATTAAATGTGTGATAAATCTTGTTTTTTTCATGAGTAGGCAGAGCTGTACAGGTGAACTATGGATTGCGATACTTGATGTGAATGTGGAATATGATATTTTGTAACTGTAAGTCACCCTAGATAAGGATGTCTGCTAATAAACTAATAATAATAATAATAATAATAATTGCACATGACCTCTTAGGGAGAAACTCAAGTGAACATAGGGACTTCAAACCCCATATACATTTGCCAACAATAAGCAATGGTTTTATGTGTATTATTATACATTGCAGGTCATCTTGACTGCCTCTCAGTATATTTTTCAATACATCTTTCAATTTAGTTGGTTTACCTGAGATTAGGCCTGCTCATCAACACAAAGGGGTATATTTTAATTATCTAAACAGTTTCAGATCTTAATAGCGTCACACTCTTTAATGCTATGTTTATCTAGTTTTATGTGTGTGTATGTGTATATATATTTGTAACATCGAGAGTGCTGTGGGTTCCAAGCGTGAGGTTAATTCAGCAGCGACGGCGGCGAAATAAGCACGCAGGCACTGTTTATTGAGGTTGAAACACACCCAAACGTGCCGTTTATTGCTCTTTTATCAGTTCAATCCCCAAGTCAAACAAAACAGAACAGAATAGACCCTGAGCGCCGTAATATAGCCCAACCAGGCTTGATCATTGGCCAGCTAAAGTTATTCCTAATTAGCATGCTAACCCCCCAATCCCAGCTGTACACAGTTAGCACTATGCCCACTATACTACTCAATGCAAGGTGTCAAACTGTGTTTAGCCCCCGTTTCTATAGCCCGCCGCTACAATATATACACACACACGCACACGCACACGCACATGTGTTTCATTTATTGTTGTTCGCGAGTGTATTAAAAAAAACGACAATATTGTAAGTTATTGCATACTGCCCTGAAACTATCCCGCAATACAGACCAAAATGTCGCCGCTTTAGTTTTAGGAAGTCGTTATTATGTCATCGCCGCTTTAAGACAGAGGGGGTGCCTTGAAACCGTCAAGTTCCATGTTTGTATCTTGAAATTGAGAGCAGAGAGAACTCCATGTTGTAACAAAGTTATTAACAAGATACTCCCCCGTTTTAGTTTTATTTCATTTTTTGTTCCTTTTTAGATTTTTTGTTGTCATTTTCTAAAAACCATTTATGCATACAGTGGATTTACAGAGTTAAAGGTCGGGGGGTAATTACAGTACAGTAATATATATTTGAAGCAACAGGCTATACAGGAATTTCTGAACTAATGGACAATCACCTCACGTCCATAATCACCCAGGTTAGCAGAGATGAAGAGGTCAATACCCCATTGCAAGAAAAAGGTAAGATTTACAAGGTTTTTTTTTTAACCTGATAAAACTGAGTTTTTTAATTGCACTTGTAATTTTTTTTAATTTTTTTTTTTTTTGTGGACTGTGTTTCTAAAAGCTACTGCCGATCGTGCACAACTCATGCTATGTTTATTTTATTTATTTTTTAGTTATATTTTCATGGTGCAAAGCTCTTAGTTTAGAAAAGCTATAAAAGTTGCAGGCATGTTTGACACTTCTGCACGTACGTTGCGCAGCGGACCCGCGCTTTCACTTGCTTATGTTAGTTTGGTGCTAGTGAACCGCGTTTTCACTTTTAAACGTATTCATATAATCGATCAGTGGTTTCTCGTTCAAAACAAGCTGATACAAATGTAAAAGTTTTTCTTTTTAATTTTTGTACTAGTGCAATTGAATTCCCTTCTTTGGAAGTAAACTAGGGGCGGGGTCTGTGCATTACAGTATTTTTCCTAAGGCCTTTTAATTTTAAAGTGTTTTTGTTTTTTGATTTTATAATTATTTACATGTTTTATATATGTGCGCGCTTTTAGTAGAGTGCATGTATAAAACGGTTTTATTAACTATTTGTATCACGGACGAGCATACAGTTTGTTATTGTTATTAGTATTATACAGTAACTTACTCTACATTTGCGTAGAATAGCATCAGAGACAATACAGGAACCACAACCGGTAATTCTCGTGGTTTATTATACAGTATTAGAGTACAAGAAAGAAGAAACTCCATTAATATATTGTCTGGTGGTAATTGCAGTATAAAGAGACATTTGTAAACAGGGTGTATTGACTGTTACATTTACAGTGTGCCAATTTTTGGAAATATTTCATGTGTGATGCATGCCTTGCATATTTTTGTACCCCCTTTGCTGCTTGAGCTGGTACTGTAGTTCTGATTTTGTAATCTATTAAGCAATCTCTTTAATTCTCTACCTCAGTAGGACTATCAAGGACACATTATAATTAAGGCCATAGTGTCAAAGCATTGTATCTCAGAAACCATTTGAGGTGGTGACTTCATATTTGCAGGGTTATAAAAACCCTTCTTGCTGTTTTGTGCTGGCACACAGTTGTTGTATTTGATTTTCATACTTCGGTTCCTTTACCAGTGTTGTGCAGCAATAACCCCTTTAACTGCAGTATTGCTTTAAACCCTGGTACAGACCACATGCTTTGACATAGGTTGTCTGTATATTTGGTACACAGCTATATTCTATGATCTTCTCAAAGTTCCATTACAGGTGGTGTCTAGTAAGCATTTCTCATTCCAGTGACACAATGCTTTTAAACACTGGATGTGTCAATGATAAAATATTTTTCACGTTTCCATTTGACTTCAAGTTTGTTGTCTGTAAGGATTGTCCAATATATTGCACTTTTCCGTATTTAACTACAAGCAACAAATAAAGCAACAGGCCTACAGAATTACCTCTTTTTTCCACCATACAGCCCAGCCGCGACGGGGCCACGCTTAAGGGGAGATTGTTGAAAAAAGACCCCTGGGGATTGTATCTTGTAAAATCAAACAAAACTGACACACCATAGCTCAAAGAAGGTTCATTTATATGTCATGTTGAAAATATCTGCTTTGACTTTGTCAGATGTTCTCAAGAAAAAAAAAAATGCTAGAGCCATTTTATACTTTCAGTTCTGTTTCCTGAGTTTAACAGAGCTTTGTAACTCAGACAAATCCTCTTACTGTTGAGGATGCCACACACCAGGCACAATGTGAGTTTTCATTGGACGACAAGATACGTTTAGAGCAACATGAACATACATGCCAGAAGCGACACGGAAGCTATGCGACAGATTTGAAAACTGAAAGATCTATACAACTATTAAAAAATGCTGTTGACAAAACTGATTAAGACTTACATATTCATGAATATGATGTGGAAATTGTCTTCTCTGACTTTGGTATTTCAACATGTAGGCCATAAATCATACATACCAGACTTATCCAGTTCCCATATATTTTAAATTTTTATCTCTATAATTGTGATGATCTTTGTCATAAAGCTCTGGGTATCATTTCAACGGCAAGTATTATTTTTTCCTCCATCAATTTCTGCATACTGCTGACCCTGCTGGACCACGTGCATTGCAGCTGTTCTCTGATTGGCTCATTCCCTAGTTGTCACACAACAAATCGCAGAAAAAATAGGATTCAGTCCTGTTTGTTTTGCGTCACTCCACTGTCACCCTGGTGTGAAGGATACTTATCAAAAGTATAGCTTCAGTTCATTTTATCACATCGTTTCTGGTGGGTTGCCTTCTTAAAGGTTTCCACACACCAGACACAATCCAGTTTGTCCTGTGATAAAATGGTACCTTTGCTGCGACACTATCTTTTGCACTAGTGGCAACTCTCCTCTGATTGTGTCATAGCTGGAATTATGTAGTATTATTTTTTTTTTTTTGTCATGGTGCGGTAGGACACGTTCGCTTGTCCCATCGTGTCTGGTGTGAAGGGGCCTTTACTGCTGCATGTAATAGCAAAACATACCTATTTGGCTAAAGAAAGTGACATACAGTATTAGAGGGAGGAAGCTTGGTTCCTACATCTTTAATGACTTGTTAATAAGGTTTCCTTCAGAAACTAATTCTCTAAGTATGGAAGAATGTAGTTGCTGTAACAGACAGGAAGAAGTACAATTTTAGTGTACAACTGAACAATATTGTTGGAAACCGAGTATTGTAACATGCTTTCCCTTTTGTTTATGTACTGTAACCCGGCAAGGGTTGAGCATAATGTTGTTGCTGCCCTAAATGTCATTGTAAATATGAGCTGGTTAATGTGTCTGTATGTTAGGGTTGTTTCACAGTCTCTAGGACCCAGTCATGGTGTCATCACCTTTGCTACATTGTGTTAGTACTGCCTGTCTTAGAAATTGGGAACAGGAGTTGTGTTGAAATTGTTCCTTATTGAAGTACTTGGAGGGCTGATGCTCCCTTTGTGTTGGCTTTCCAGTTTATTTACTTTTCTTAAACTCACCAACAGCAGGCACTCAAAGCAACTCCCTCTGTGAAACAGACTTGTTAATTATTAACTGATATGCTTATGCTATATTACTTCCTTAAGAAAAAGGAAATCTGCTGCACAGGGGCTGTACAGATCCGTGGAAAACACCAGCAATATGTACACTGCAAATGTTCAAATGGGTGGTCCCTACAATGATTGATTTATTTGTTAGGCAAATAGCATCCCTGATATACATATATATATATATATATATATATATATATATATATATATATATATATATATATATATATATATTTATATATATAATAGTATATATACGTAGATATATATATAAAAAATAAATGTGTTTAGTCATGCTGCATCTCCCTTTCACAAATCAGTTTAAGTCACATGGGTAAGAGCAGTTCTACTGGCTTTAAAGACTACAGTAGTAATAGGCACTCCGGTAAAGGCTATTCTGTATACAACAGTGTATTTGTTTCACAAGGAATCTTAATAGTGGTGACTCTTATTACACTTTTTTGCAGATTGTGTGTAAAGCTAGTCAGCTATCCTTGTAGAGCATTAATAAGTGTTTCACATTTCTGCCCTACAGTTGACAGTTCCTGCTTATGTTTACATGTAGACTAGTATGCCATCATTATTCAGAATATTCAGAAAATTCATTTTCCCTCATGCATTAATCGTTGGAATATTCTGAAACATGGTTGTTAATGGTTTGAAATATTGACTTTAAAAGAAAGGCGAAGTAATTTAAATAAATAAATCGTAGATAAATGTACAGTTCAAGTTTCCGGATACAGTCGGGTACAAATGTTTTCTCATTTTTTTTTATTTCGAAATTGAGGTTGGATATTAAGAAAATGCAGGGCTGTGTCAGTTTCATTGAAGTGTTTGTCAGTGAAGGGAGCAGAGCTGTCTCAGGGTTTGAAGAGTAAAATCTATAAAGTGGTTGCAGTTAACACAATAATTTACCTAGTATGTACTGCAGGCCACAAATGGGCAGTTTTGAAAGAAACACCTGCCATTGCAAGCCTGTTTCGTATTTTCATTTTAAAACATGTGGTTCTTGGTTTGCTTGACTTGCTTTGCGTCACATCAGCAATGTATTTGAGGTCAAGCCTCTTACTGGCAGCTGATTGGTTACTGGCAGGAAAGAAGGCCAACAAACAAATAAGCAATTTCCTTAATGTAGGCCCTGATATATAATAATGCAGTATTGTAAATTAAAACTACACATTTGAGACATAAATAATGAATGCACTATACATGCAATTTATGAAATTATTCTTTAAGCAACAATCCCTTAACTTTAGATTTGTTGCAGGGTATATGGATTCTGTACTGAGTAGGTATATAGTAGGAGTCCTTGTAAAAGTAAATGGGGCAGTCAGTTTCATAATTGAGGGCACTGACGGAGAAGGATTTTCTTAAACACCGTTATATTCAAATTTCATTCTTCTCAAAAAAGATTCTGTACTGTATTTCTTCTACATAATCTTTCACCTGTATTGATGTAAATAGAAGCAAATACAACCATATACTCTAAGAACTGTTCCATACTTAGCTGGGGTTAAAAGATATTAAGTAATCTAAAAGAACAGTGTGTTTTGCAATGCTTCGTAAGATCTGCTGATGACGGTATGCGACATACCCAACAGAGTCGGTTTTTCAGAATAACTGGTGCAGAATATTGCCTACCACACAGTAAAATACCGTATTGCATTTACAGGTGCATGTAATACCAAGAGACTTTTAGAAAGGTTTTAGAATTTTTTTGGAATGCAGATCACAGTGCCTCAGTCTCTGAAAAAACAAACTGTAAAAGGTAAAGAGGCTGTAGTCTTTCAAGAGTTTAGTTTTGTTCGACGGAGCATGGTATTCAATTAAAGAGGCTGTTCTTGGCTGTTTAACTAAACCACCATTTTTTGGTCGCATAAAACAATATTGTTACACAAATTTTGACACTCAGTATGGTGTAGGGACCACACAACATCATAAGCATTTATTTATTTTATTTTTTTATCAGTCAGATTGTGGTCTGGGGTTGTTTTCCTACAGGCACAGCTGTACTGTTTTACCTTTAGTGGTGCTTTTCATTTTATTAATTAGCTTCCTTGCTTCTTCCTGTGTGCCACTTTAATTCACTTAAAGTTAAGAGGCTTTTTTTATTTTATAAAATATTATGAAGATCACATAACTAATACAATCAAAGCAAGCATGGTGTAGTTAAAAATAGTGCTGCAAAAATTACTAGATTCATATTGAGGTCATCAATGATTCATCGTACTGTTAGCTTAAATATTTCAATTCAGTTCCCACCCCCCACCCGAGGGTTACTTAACACAAGCTGGAGGTTCTGCATTGTTTAGTATTTTATCTCTTGGGTATTTCAGAAATTGTTCTCACTGTTGTTCTAGAATACTAATACTTATCCTAACTTAGATAAATATCATAAAAAATACATACACTTGCCTTTGAGTGGCATATTGTTATTTTTACAGGTATTAATGCAGTATTCAATCGATACAGCTACAAGATTGATCATTATTTCATGCAGCTCTATTGAAAACAGTGAGACTGGTTTGGAGCAGTTGTAATGATTTCCATTACACGAGAGTAGATGTTAAAACTTCATGCTGATTTGAACTCTGCTCTCGCCAAGATAAGCACCAACTAAGACATAGCTTTACAGTAAACTAATGTGATCCATATGTGTCTCCATCCATGTGCATTTCCTTCCATATAATGATGTAGATATCCTTCTGTCTGGTGTTAATGGCTGAAGTGTAATGCTGGCTCCAGGGATCAGCTTATTTGCCTCCCTGGCGCATCAGCACACACAACGGCTGCGATGCTGGCTCCGGGGATCAACCACAGTGTGGCCTCCCCAGCGCATCAGCATGACAACCGTCTGGATTGAGCTAAGTAGGGTACATCTCTGGGGTCTTCAAGTGGGCACCTTCCATCCTCAGTGTTTCGTCGACTAGCCCATGACACCTAAAGCCACAACAAAAGACTTTACATCCAATTTGAAATCGCCAATAGAAATTGACTGATAAGAACTTGCTATATGAGCCCCTTTCACACAGATGAGTTATAACGGCTCAGAACCGGCACTGATGCTGCATTTTGGTGAATTGCCTATACCATCACAGAGCCGTCTTTTTATGCCGTCTCTGAACCACCTTGAGAGGTGGTTCAGAGATGGTACTGAAGCGTATTAACTCTGAAATAATCAAAATAAATCTTGATTACAAGCGCTAGAGTGGGCGTGGATTGAAAGTCAACATCCCATATGACTGTATATCGGGCTTGTTGGGTATTTGTGTCGTCTGTGTTACATATACACAGTGGCTGATCAAGAACGAGAAAGTCATTGGAGACTGGAAGAAGTTAAGAAATTGTTAGCTTTACAATAGTGACAGCTACCAAACACATGCAGCACTTTGAACTGTGCAGCAGAATCTGGGGCACAGGCCCAGCGCAAATCCAGTTAATGTGATCGGGCGACTTCTCGAATTCAGAGGAAACTCAAATCGAGCAACAGGCTTTATATTATATATATATATATATATATATATATATATATATATATATATATATATATATATATAAAAAATCTGATATATAAAAACAATGCATCTGCAATTTTTTGTAGCTGTTGACAGTATATGCAGCAGCTAGAACTTAATACATTGCTGTTGGTGTCAGACGGCTGAATGAAAATAATATTAATAATGCGTCCCCACATATATTTTAATTCAATTTTCCACATGCATATATATTATTAATAGTACAGTTCTCCAGCGGCATTCATTAAAAGATAAGAAATTGATATATATATATATATATACCATTCCTTTTTTGTTTTTTAAAGTAGCTTATCCACGTTATTCTGCGTATTTATTTGTTTTGTTTCCATTGCCGTTACCATGAAAATGATCTGTTGATTTTACAGGTTTGAAAGTTGTACTCACAGGGTTATGACGGTATTATAACGGCATAGACTGTGCAATTTTGTGCTGTGTGAATGGGTATTTTAAAGAATTTTTTTAACGTCTCTGAGGCAGATCAGTAGCTGCATTTGTGTGTGAAAGTGGTAGACGATTTTTAAATGTGTTGGAGCACAAAATACTACCATGAAGTACTGTACTGGGTCACTCAAAAAAAACAAAAACAATAAAAAATATACGCAAAATAAATCTTGATTACAAATTCAATAGCACATAACAGTTTTTAACAGGTAGAGATGTACCTGTGCTTGCCCTTTGGGCACAAAGGGAATAAACTAAACTACAGCCTTTATTTTGTGATTTCCTGATATAAGATAGCACTTCCAGGTGCTGTATGAAAACAGCTGTACTGTACAGTAGCCCAAATACTAACAATGCATTCCTCTAACCGCCTCCACCCATGACAAAAACAAAAAAGGTAAAATTACAGAGTTAGCAATAAGAGTGCCTCGCCTTTAGTTTGATCAGCAGGTTCTGGTTCTTTTGGACTTCTGACTGAGGGATTGCATTGGTGGTGTCAGAAGTCAGTGTCATTAAGTGTTCACAAAAGTTTAGTTCTAATCAGAGTCTACGATAGGGGTTATTATTATTATTATTATTAGTAGTAGTAGTAGTAGAGTTTTTTACACAATGTCTACAATATAGAGCTGGTTATACGCGTGGGACATGCTTAATCATGTAAGGAATGAGAGCGTAGAGCTTGGCTTTTCATTCACCATGGTTTGGTTGTATTGCAGGATATTGTCAGGCTTAAAAATACAGTAGCAGAGCCTTTGCTTAAAAACGGAGGCTGTGAGCTTACACCTGTCCTGTGTTTCTGGTCGAACATGCCGCACTAGTAGACTTACAGATTTCACCTGGTAAATTCAACGTCCATCAGCTCTGGCAGATTCAACTGTACATGCTGAAACGGTTTTCTCCCACTGCTAATTGAAAAAAAAAATTAAAATAGCCACCTAGCTAACAATTTCATCCCGTGGGCTACAGTGAAATGTACTGTCTTTAAATTGGAACTTCAGTGAAGACCATGTGTACGTGAGGACATGAAGTATTGTAGGTAGTCATTTTTAGTTATTTAATCACTTGCAGGCTGTAACCCCCAACTGCACAAACCAGCCAGGATTTTTGTAAATAGCAACACCTTTATTGAAAAGGTGATTCAGTGATCTGTAGGAGTGTTTACTAAGATGCCTTTGTTTAAATAAAAAATTAAGAAAATAAAATGGAACTCACTGATGGAAATGTCCAATTTGATTTCTGACACGTCTCCCGATGGCTTGCACCACCCAGTTTTGTCAATTTTCTTTTATTTTTATGATTTCAAAGTAAATAAACATGGCTAGTTTTGTGCTGATGTTATGTTCATACCTTCTGTAGATACTGTTTTTGTCAGCACAGCGATTGCCCAAACGTTCGCAAAGTACCAGCTAACTTGGGGGGAAAATGTGGCTTCGACTTGCACAGATTCTGCTCATCATACATGCCAGGGACATTTATTAATCAAAAACCAGAACTGCTACGCATCATATTCCACAGGTACAGTGTGTATACTGAGATTTGTTTCCCCTGATTTTTACTGATGTTTCAATTAAACTATTTTTTACTGATTTTATCTCTATTTTAATATATGTAAAATAAACTCTAAAAAAAAATTGAAGATAAAAAAACAAAAATGCGGAACACTAAGGATACATAAAGTATTAGAGTCCTCAGCTGTTTGGAGCAGGGTAGCAGAATGTCTCCTTTTGATGCCAGTGAAAATTGAAAATATTGTGCCGGGTTGCGCGGGGGGGGGGGGATTGGGGGGTAATCTTCGGCTCCCAACCAAATCCTTTGGTGAGCATTCTACAACCCTGATTTGGATTTAATTTAACTGTTTGTTTTAATTTATACATTCAATTTTTTAAATTTGGAATTGGCAGTTGTTTTTTACACCATTTTCTCCCCAGTTTGAAATGCCCAATTTTAAGCCTGGCACACTGCTGCAACCCCTGCGCTGAATCGGAGAGACGAAGATGATCACACACGTCCTCCGAAATGTGTGCCATCAGTCATCCGCTTTTCTTTCTGGCAGGCGTCCGGCCAGTCTACAGGGTTCGCTATGCGAGGTGAGCTGAGGACACCCTGGCCGACCTAAGGCCTCCCCACACCGGGCGGTGCTCGGCCAAGTGCGCTCTGTTCCTTGGGAACTCCCCTCCACGTCCGGCAGTGGAACAGCCTGGACTTGAAACGGAATTTATGCGTTCTTATTCAGGGATTTTTTGTTACATCCAATCAGCCCTCTCCAAAACTGTTTTATACTTGTGTTTTGTACTTGTTCACATATACCCCAAGATACACCGAAAATCTTTTACAGTATGATCCACATATTGGCCACACCTTTCTCTTTGTGGCCCTACATCCTATGGACAATATTATGAGAGTTTAATATTTTTATCCGAATGTCTTAGTGTTTGAAATAAACAGTCCTCTGAGGCTTATACGCAAACTGCAGTTTATGTACTGTATCCTAATTTATGAAGAACTTTCCCAATAGTGTTGTTTTTTTTTTTTTTTTTTAAGATGCCTTTAAGCATGTCAGATAACACAAACTGTCATAATTTAAATGCAGAATGGTTTGTAATTAGAGCAAAATACCAAGAATTGATAGATTCATATTTTACTGAAGTTCTCTTTCTCAAGCAGAAGCATTCTGCAATAAGTAGTCTTATATTGTACAACTTTTCTTCATTAATGCTAATTCTGAAACTCATTAAACACTTTTTGTTTAACTGATTTAATTAATTAAATGTGTCCATTACAGAAACACAACCGTTCCCCACTGGGGGTGGCCCACCCCTCTCCTCACTAAAGTAGATGAGAAGTGAATTAAAAAAAAAAAAGAAAAAAATGAGATAAGATTATGCAACAGGAAGTTGAAAATGTGGTCTAAGGTTGTTGTTGTTCTGACCTGGTATTAAATTTAGATCAATTTAATCTGCTGGTTTACCAGACAATATCCAGAATCAGATATAAATGAACAGCTCAGATAAAATGTGTGTGTGTGTGTGTGTGTGTGTGTGGATGGATAGATAGATAGACAGAGCGATAGATAGATCTGTCATATGAAAATAAAGGTTTTTTAAAAATGTACACAAGGTTTAAAAGATTTAAAAAAATCTTATTTTGTAGGACATTTAGGGCAAAAGCCCTTCAGCTGTTTAAAAAGAAAACAAAAAAAAAAAAAATAAATAATTAAACAGCTGAAGAAGGGCCTTTGCCTGAATAGTACTGAAAATAAATTATTTTTTAATCTTTTAAACCTTTTCTTTCATATGTCTTCAGTTTCGTACACTGCAGTTTTATCTTGCTCATGGCCTTTACTTATGAAGGTGATGTGCATCTCCCAGTTGGGCAGTGAGGGAATGCACTTTGTTATGACAGTGTGCTTTGGTTTAGTCTGAAAGACCAGTATAAGCTTCGTCACCGTATTGAAGGTCATCTGCAGATATATGCTAATGATTTTAATGAGCAATAGCAATGGTACTGTACTTCATTCTAGAAATAATGACCAAACAGGGGTAGGGTGTTTATTACCCTTTTTAACCCCAGTTCTGAACCTTGTTTACTCGGTATTAGATTTCAAAAATGAAAATACTCAACCGTGACATTTTGTATATTGTATGGAAAAAATCTGTAGATTTTGAATCTATACATTTTTTAAAATGCCCACCTTGGTCAGAGAATACCTAAACAGTGTGCGGACAGGATACGTTGATCTGCCCAGGATTTGTGTGCTGTTTTGTTTTAAGTACTTTAAGATCCACCCCTCTAGTATGCTCACATGGAAACTGAGGCTGACAGGGGCATGATGATCAAGGTAACTTCCCTGCAGCAGAGGACTGAATCTTCTCACCTCAGACTTCACAGTACTAACTTCCCCCCAAGTTGATCACCCTAAGGAATAGCGGGGAGTTGCAAGGAAGTTCAGTTAAGTATGAAATATGCAAACCCCCCCCCCCCCTCCCACACACACACCCATGATTGGTGTGCATTTAATTTATAATATTAAAAAATAGAGTACAGTACATTTTACCATTCAAAAACGTTGGGTAAAAAACACAAAGTAGCAAGGCATTTATTTGACAGGACAAATGTTACTGTGTAATTATTTATCTTTATTGTAGTTGTGTTTCCCTTTTCATACTTTACTAGTCTTATTTAAAGCAAATTTAGCATTTATCATCAAAACAACATCTCATTTCTGTTGCTGATGAATTAGATGCTTATCTGAAATATACAAACAGCAAAAAAACCACAACGCAATATGGACAGGATACTTTCAAAACCATGGCTTTCCACTATATACACACGCCTAACTTGTCTCGGTTAATGCACTGTGCTGATGTGCTGGAAATGTGTACAGTATCTTTATTTCTGACCAGTGTCAGGAGCCCAATGGATAGTTACCTTCCCTCTGATCCCTATGATCAAATATGGCTCTCAGATTATTTATTTATTTTAAATATTGCTCATATAGTATAGTAGTGACAACCTTTGTTTACAAATTGCATGTGTAGTTTTGAGAATCATAAGTTTTGTCAAAGATGAATTTTGCTTAAAGACATCTATACTGTTTAGATTGCAGACCACAAACCCCACACACTGGCAGAAGTCTTGCATCTAAAGTGCCACAAAATCAACATTTTACACAAGCAAAGCATGTCCAGGATCTGTTTACATGTTTGTTGATACATTTGGTTAAATATAATTTCTACTTGCTGCCTTTTTGTACGTAATTTGCAATGACAGTTCTGCACTAAGGCTTGTGTTACAGAACACCTCGAGGCATCCACATTCTGTGGTCTGCACAGTCACTACTGCACCACAGTCACGCTGGCTTTAAACACTTTTTTTTTTTTCATTGCTTTTTACATTGCTGTCACTTTTTCGTTATTTTTTAATTGTTTTTCTTATTGTTTGCAGTTAAAGCTGTTCTAAATAAGTTCTCTGAAAATATGCAGAGCCAGGCATAAACGTTTATTGCAGAAATACAGTAGAGGTACCATAGCAGTAACATCACAAACACTTGTGAATGTCCTGTCTGCAACATGTACGCTACTGTGTTTACACAGTTTACACCTATTGCTAAATAGATAATTCTCCTCTTCACTACGCAAGATTTTAATAAGATACACGTTCCTCAAGTGTACCTGCAACCCAAATGTTACCCATTTACTACCAATGAAGAATTACTGGGGGAGATATTTGTTCTGCATTTTATAGAAAAGATTCTGCAATGGTGACTGCCCAGAGAGATCACATTTAATGCTGTCTTGGCAGTCAAAGTTGCAGAAATTCATTTGTGGAGATCTATTCCAGTTTGAAAGCCACTTGACACAAGCAGAGTTTGTGTATTTCCTGTACAATCTATCCTACAGTCTTATGCAACAACAGTAGAGAGGGTTGCTCTTTACAGTGTATATACTCAAGTTTAAAAAAAACTCAAGGAAAGCAAGCTAAAGTTGGGGGTAAGTGAAAGCAGTCAGCAGATAATTGAGGGATTTGAAACCCTAGTTACAGTATTGCACTTTAAAAGCCTCACCCTATCAGGGTTCATTGAGCCTGTAGGTCTCCATCATCTCTGCTCTGCCATTTCTTCACTGCCTTGCATTTCCTGTTCTTATTTTGGTTTGGCAAGGTGCTGTGCTGCAAGGGCTTATGGGGCTGTGACATGGCAGTGTTCCAACAGAGAGAGCGAGAGGAGAGGGGCCTCTGTTTCTTTGGTTAAGGGAAGTTTGGCAGAAAATGTTGAGACTGGCTTTTCTTTTTTCTTGTTTATGTCTCACTCTTTTACAACATGAGTCCTTAACTTTAGGTCAAACGACATTTTTTTGCGTGGGTGCTTCAGTTTCCGGGCCCATTTTCTCATTCGGATGAGATTAGAGGTGTAAGTAACTAATTCCATTTCAGTTGAAGCCAATGCCATATTTTACTGCCTGTTTTGTCCATTTTTTTCCTGTAGGTGCAACACTGTAGAGCAGCCTCCATGTTGGTTTGTATGCATTGCAGTCCCTCGGTGCTCTTTGTTGAACAGGATGTTCAGTTTCAGAGAGATTATTAAGCCTTTCATACAGTTTCAATACAACATCAAGTGGAGTTCTTACTCCAGATAAGAAAGCATGTTGGAACTTCAGTGATTTAAAGCTTCTATTCCTAGTGCATTACATACAAGATCTGGAGTTTATTATGCCCTGCATAATGTCCAGTATGTTTGTTTCATGCAGAGGTATTTTAAAACTTAATTGTCATCTTAGTGACGGATCAAAGATGAAAGTGTTCCTTGAATTTTTGGTTCTTTACCCAACCTTCTCATGAAAGAGATTAGAAATGAAAGGAAGAGACCCCTTTTGAGTGCTGCACCTAGCTACTGCTGATCTCTTATTGGCTTGGTTTACATGCACTTTGAAAATAGACTTTACAGTCATTACTGTGTGATGTTGTCACGTGAATACATCATGAAACAGCAAAAGAGCGTCCTTTTGGCAGGGCGACTTTAAGGGCAGGTCAATCGCTTTCTCACTATAAAAATAACATTAAAAACCCATGTAAACTGGAGCAGGAATCGAGTTTGTGGCTCACGAGGGTTCAGCGGTCCAGATCCAGTTTTTCTGACTTAATTTCATATAATCTCCAGCAGAAAGACCATACAAACAACACTCGCGTGCACACACACACCTGTACATTTACACATCAACACTAGAACTGCCACTGTTATACTCATACCTGTGTGTTTTCTAACTTCTAAAACATATAAAGCACTACTTTAAAAAAGAAAATGAAAAGCTATAATAAAATAAACATTTTAAAAGAAATTAGTGTGTAAACAGTTACATGCACATACATAACTGTAAAAACAAAAGTAGTTTTAAATCTAAAACGAAAGTAACATGATTTCTTGCATGTGTGTCTCTCGCAGCACAGAATCCAGGTTGAGCTGCACCCTTCAGCTTTGCAGTTTTGTGATTGAAATGTTTCTGCTGAAGCGCTGTGGCTAGCTTCAAAATGAGATCTGGATGGAACATGTTTTACAACAATTAACTATTGATGGGCTTCAAGTCAGCAGAGCTAACAGGCTTGTGTGTAAAAAAAAAAAAAAAAAAAAAAAAAAAAAAAAAAAAAAAATAAATATATATATATATATATATATATATATATATATATATATATATATGTAAGGTACCAGGGAGGGGGTTAAAATCCTTCCCTACTAAAAACCTTGTGAGAATGCACATTTGGGTATTATGGGGTTTAATTGTGTAATGGTTTAATTGTTTAGTAATCCCCTGCACCTGATGGTAGTTGTAAATTGGAGCCAGGTGCAGGGTATTTAAGAGAGGCAGCCAGTCTGTTCCAGGCTGCTGTGCGTAGGGAGGCAGAAGGTGTGGTCTGCTTCCAAGCAGTCAAGGTAAAGTGCTGTGTTAAACCTTGTGAGGTGTGTTTGGGTTACAGGTAAACATCTTAGCTGTCCTGGTTGAGTTAGGTTCCAGACTGTATCGTTAGTGCTCCAAGAAGGAGCTAGGTGTTTGTTTGTTTTGTTTAATTTATTTGATTGCACTTTATTAAAAGTGCGCGTCAGCACTTAAATCAATTCCATTTCTGTGTCCTGGGTCTACTTTGAAAGGGGCAACGAACGTGAAAAGTGAAAGGATCGTTTACAATATATATATATATATATATATAAAATAAAAACATGTATTGTAAAAGGTGGTTCTAGTGTTAATGAAATGTAAATGTTCCACAAACACGCACATACAAATATAAATACTAAGTAGTACAACTTGTGGAAATTATATTTTATTTAATTGTGTGTGCTTGTGTTGGAAAGGTAACCAGACAAACAACTAGCTAATGCACGGCGTAATTGAGAATGTGCATGACAACGCATGAATAAATTTCTCTTGTTTTAATGATATTCGGAGTCGTTCTCTTCCTACTTAGTAAGCAGGCACGGACATTTCAATATCCCCTCCCCTAAATGGCTATGAATTGAGTAATCTGCATTGGTACGATGATTTTTTTATTTTTTTTTTCCTAATTCAGAACTGCATAGCAAAGCATTTCCAGAAAAGTACGGCAGACAGGTGGTGAGGAAAACTGTCATGACTTGTGCATGTACACGCCATCGTTGTAGCTTTTCAGATAGTCATTTGATTATATTTAGTAGGAATAGATCCCTTTTAAGAATAAGTAACTTTGTGTCATTTAAATTGTTTTATTTTTATATTGCTATTTATGGTATTTGCAATCATTTTGAGTGGTTCTGGGTTTAAGGTACATTTTCTCTAAATCTGCCTGTACCTGGCTTGTCATGTGACAATGTAGAAAAGCAATTCAAATGACAGTTGCTGTTCAGAACATAAGAACATAACACCTAATGACATGTCCATTTATAATTTTATATATATATATATATATATATATATATATATATATATATATATACAGTACTGTCCAAGTACAACACAATATACTTCTTCACCAACAACTTGACAAAGTTAACACCACAGAGGCCACTGTGTGATTGTCTTCTGGCGTAGAGTCCGAGTCCTCAGTAGCACTCCTGACAACGCCAAGGCTGGCTCCTCCAGCTGGGGTGATCCTGGCAGCGGCAATGCTGCCAGTGGAAATGCTGACAGCGGAGCGAGGTCCTCCTCTCATGGTACAGCTGGCAGCGGAAAGACAATTTTTGCTGGCAAACATCCCTGGGCGGCGTTGTGCTGGCATCCTCGGTCACTGGTTGCTTGTGCGGCTCTCCCTCAGTCACTGGAGACTGGTGTGGACGTGCCTGCTACCTGTGGAGGTGGAGTAGGCGTGTCTCCTCCCGGTGGAAATCGAACCTGTCGGGGCATTCCCATATCTGCGGCCAAGTAGTTGATTACCATGGCTGTGATGTCTGAGAGGGATGCTGGGTGGTGCTACTGTTCCCAGGCTTCCCATTGCTCCCCATCTCTGGCCCACAGCAGGTCGACCGCCATCGAGAGAGCCTCCTCAAAGTTCCCCTTAGGGTCCGTCAGCCAGTCCAAGATCTCCCTCGAAGACACTGGACGCTCGGACTCCTCCCTCATGGGCGCTGGAGCTTGCAGTGAGTTCTTCACCTTCCGGGGACGGACGTTCCTCCCCTTCTTCCTCGGGGCCGGCCGGTGGTCCTCTTCCTCCTTTACCTGTGGGAGGGGGCAGTTGTCAGGGAAGTGCCCCTGCTCCCCACAGATGATGCACTAGCTTGAGGCCTCAGTCTCGCTGTGGTGGGAGGGAGAAGGAAACAGTGCGAAGGTGGGGGAATCCACCGTTGTTGGCCGGAGAGCAATGAGGCGTAGCCATTCTGCACATGGCCACCTCTTGGCCAAAATAGGCTTTTTTGAAGAAGGGGTCTGCCCATGGGCACTCTCCATAAATGTACCCCAAGTCCCCACACTCTGAATGCTTCCAACCGGCGCTGTTGCTCTTCCATGCCCTTGTCCGGCCCGCTTTTCTTTATCTCCATCTTCTCCACTTCCAAAAACACACAACAATTAAAAAAATAAATACAAATAAAAATAAAAAAATAATTCACCCGCAGTACTGGTCCTGGCCTGCTAATTGAAGGCACTTTTTGACACCATATGTGAACAGAAAGGTTCGTGGTGACGTCAGGCCAGGAAGTAGACAGACAACAGTTTTGTTAATGCGCTGTTGAACCGCTTTCTTATAAATAAAAGATTTAAATACAAAACAAAACACAGAACAAACAAAACAACACGTTGGCCAAAACTACCTGACCAACAAAACACTAACCCACAAGTAGTACCACGCTGAGCTATTTTTAGTACAAGTAGCGACTGTTGTTCATTTTATGTTTCTTCCTCCTCTCTCCCATTCTTTCGCCCTGAACAGGCCAACGCAGAGTGAGTGATCCGTGCCTCTATATATGCAGCTGTGCCTGGACTCAATTGCTAATTACTCATTCACTTGAAGCCCGACACTTGAACTAATTTGTGCAATCCCCGTGCCCATATTCTAATACACATTTTATCTGCATGTAAAGAGATTGTGCAATCCCCATGCCTAAATACAAATGTACATTTTAAATCACCCATAAGTCATAGCCCAATTTATACTCTGTGCACCAGTATATATACACCAATAATAACACACCACATACAACATAAAACACAAAATACACACAGGGGTGGGGCACCCCACCACAATGACATTCTGTTGTTCCCAGACCTCCTTAAAATAATTTGTAAAAAAATGCATTTTAAGCTGTGTAAAACCAGTAAGACCTGTTATTTCAGGAAGGATTGAATTTAGTTATGCTAGTTTTCATATTGCTAAAATTATTTCATTCCTCTCAGGAAATGTGTCTTTGCATTTTGTGTAGCACAGGTATATATAATATATGGGGTTCTAGTTAGTGTGGCATTTCCCTGTGGGTTAACCATTTGCATAAGATTTTAAGTGTTTGAAGATATGGATACAAATGTATGCTTAGGAACTATTGGTGCATAATTTAACATAGATGAGGAACTGTACTGTAGATCCCAATCAAGAAATATCAGATGAGTGACATATATTGATGTCCACTCCTGCTGTTTTAACTGTATCCTTCAAACATGCTTTTGCACCTCTCTGCTTTGCTGCACCTGGGTTTGCAAGCTACAGGATCCCACAAACATCTTACTGTGTACAGTACGTTCTTCTAGCTTCAGTTTTTCACTGCTTCATTACATTAAATCTTGTTGGCATTCCAGTTTGTTGATGGAAGTTTTCAGCGTGCAGATACACATCCCACTTTGTCACACTGAACCAAAACTATGATCTCAACTTCCTGCTGCAGCACGCAAAACAAAAATGTAAACAAATGATGTTTTTATTCTAGTCAAATATTTACTGGAAATATCTTTGCGAATCGTTGCTGGCACTACATTGGTAAGTTAAGAAACTGAACCAAACAAATTAATGTTGTCTTTACTTTACAGATGCCCAGAGTCCAGCCTCCTCTTCCTCCTTGAAGAAGAGGAAGAATAAGCCTCAAAGCAGAGGTCTTTTCCACAGCCTTTTCTGCTGTTTCTGCCCTGATGAGTCGGAGCACATACCAGCCAACAGCAAACCACCCCTTCTGGTGGAGGAAAATGGAAATGTCTCAAAAGTAGGCTTAGTGATGGCTGTTTGTGTGCTGTGTGAAAGATTGCAGCCCTGGGAATTGCTGAATGTTTGCACATTGTTGTATCACTAGCGGTCAAAGTGTTATTAAAGTAGACTCCTACTGATCACGTGACCCTTTTAAGACACATTGTGTGGTGAGAAATCCTCCTTTTTGTTTTTCAGTTTTAAAGATAATTCTGAAAGTGTTTGTATGCTGTCAATTTGTTCAAGCACTTTTTGGAATCTTCTGGTGTTTGCAATAATTCAGAGTAGTTCTGGGTTCTATTGCTCCACTGTTCTGTTACTGTCATTTTCAGACCTCTAAGTGCTCTGTCAGCCCCACCTACTTTATAGATATAAGAAGCTAGGGCTGGTTTTGTTGAAACGTCAGTCACATGATTTGAATGAAATGAGGAAGGCTGTTGAGTCCTGGCACTTAGGATTCTCCAGACAAGCTCAAAACCTTGGATTTGGATGGAAACCAGAACCACTCAAAATCACATAAGCTGGGGAAATGAAAAAAATAAAAATAAAAAATAAAACCCCAATATAAATGGCATTTGAAGCTGCTTACTCTAATCAATACTGTTCCTGTGTTCCATTTTGTAGTTGCATTAAAGCTTTAATGTTACGTTGAAGTCTGCTGTGCATCATGAAATGTAATTGAGCAAAACAGAGCATACATTTTCAGCTGTAGAATGAAAACAAATCTGTTTATTGAGTAGAATGTAGTCTTCCTGCATTTAGACACAAACTGATCTTTTCAAATGTCATCTGATATGAGACATCAGGTTCAATTTTAGGGTTGAAAGTAGACCTTAGTACTGTGTTGAGGGGATGGGGCCTTCAGTGAAAGTGGGTCTAATCGCAGCCCATTCTTGGCAATGATGCACTGGATTGCTGTTCTTTCTGCCATCTTGTGGTAAACATGGGTATAACCGTTTTTAAAAGGTATTCAACATTCAGAACCGATCTCAGGAAAAAGAGAAATTTAAAAAACATTAGGCTCTTGACCAATTATTGTTAGTATGGTACATATTAAGATAAATTCTCTGAACAAATCGGTAATCTGAACAGTGTGCAGTCCCATCTGGTTTGGATTATTAACTTAAAGCGAAGGAGAAAATCCTTCTTTTGCATGAGTTTTAGAACCAAAGTGCCAATGCAACTAAGTACAGTGAGTCCAAAGGTCACCAGCTAGTACCCAAAGGGACGGGATTCTAGTGGCAGGTAAGGCAAGTGGCATTTCAAACTCTGTCTGTTTTGTACTTGGGGGGGGGGGGGGGGGGGGGGGGATTTGCATGTTCCTGACATACTTTTTTGTTTAACCTGCAGGCAGTGAAACCCCTCCTTCCCCAAATAAAAAGTCAAGATGTGGGGAAGATCTGTGTGCTCATTGACCTCGATGAAACGCTAGTCCACAGTTCATTTAAGGTGAGTACCTACATTGGGAATTTCAAATGATATCACTAAGTGAATTCCATGCTGCTATAGATGTAATGACTTCTCACACAAGGTTGGTATCCTTTGCAGTGAATGCATATCCCCATATGATTTAGTGGAGGTGGTGACCTTGTGACACACATACACTTTTACATATATCTGGAAAACTGCATATGCAGTTGTAATGTACTTTGGTAAGGACATTGTATAGCACAGGTTTTTGAGTAACCAAATGTGTGAATACATGGAGGCGCCTCTCTCTCTGTCCATCAATGCCTATGTATGTTGTACTTCATATCATATAAACTGTGGATGTAAGTCATTTGAATGACTTTACATGGTACTGGTTGCTCTAATTTTATGTTACTGACATATATGTTCTGATTTACTTTTGGCATAGAACACATTGAGGACTTTTGTCAAGTAAATTGAACTTTTGAAAAATTGTGTTTGGTTCTCTCCATTTAATCAAAGTTAGGTACAGACAATCCCCTTGGCCTGAAATATTAAATCAGCTTTGTTTTTACCTTTGACAGCCAGTGAATAATGCTGATTTTATCATTCCTGTTGAAATTGATGGAACAGTTCATCAGGTAAGTGCAAAATGGAGCTGTGTAGAGATGATGTATACCATATATACCATATTTGTCCTGCAAGTCTCTGTCCAGCCCAAGCATTAATCTCTTTCCTTTCTGAGACGCATGTGAAAACTAGCTCTGCTGTCCAGGTCAGTGTATACTAGCCAGGTTTATCCTGCTTGCTTCTTTTAAGATTTACTTTAGCTAGATAGTGCTGTATTTATTTTAAACAGAAGCATCTGCAGTCAAGCAGTGGCACTAACAGGTACAAAGGGAGCTTCACCTCATAGCCAACCTCAACCCCCCCCCCCCTTGAATTCTGCCAATATGTTTGTTAGTTTTGTAATGAGGACTGATGTCCACTGGGAGCTAAGCTGTGACCACAATGGCAGTAGTATTTTTCTTCACCTGCTTTGAACTCCAGAGGCCTCCAGAGGTGAATGCCATGAGAAATAATAAATTGGCCTGACTCGCAGCTTGGCTCCTGCAGACTGTGGCTTAAGTACTTGGATCTTACTAAATGGCCAATACTGCTGCACTACTCACTGTGACACCTTTAAATAGTTTAACTGTTGAAGAGCCTCAAGTAGCAAATGCAATAGCATTGATAAACTGTACTACTAAGCACTGATTTCTGGCTTTACTGCTACAGAAGTAGCCGAAGTGGCAATAGTTGGTACCTTTTTATAAGGGGGTGACGGTAATAGATCTTTATTACCACTTCTAAAAGAACATCGTACCACAAGAAAAAAAAACAACAACATTGGACATGGACTATACAATGAGCTACAGGTGGGCAACACTGCACTACAAACTGCTTTACTCTTTCAGAGGCTTCATTTTAATTGAAGGACCCTTTCACTGTTTTCATGTTTATGGAAACCACCATCATTGTTTCCCATGCAACTTGAGGACCTATTGGCGTTTCAGGCTGGTGCCTGTTTCAAGTAATCCAGGATAGGCTGGTCCTATCCAGCAAAGCCTATTCTGGACGACTTGGTACAGGAACCAGGCCGATAACTACAGGCTCAGCAGGGTGGAGTAAATGTGCATGATATTTTTATATTCAGTGAGTGTCTTTCAGTTTCAGTACTGTTCAAATTGTATCCCTCTATACTGTTTTATGTGCTGTTGTATACCATTGTCCCTCAACCAAAAATAAACTTGTCATTATTATATCCCTCTTAATCTATCATAGTTATTGAAGAATCTGTATATTTGTAGGAATCATTTGCAAAATATGTGTTGAGACAGATGAATAAGAGGAGAACAGCTGGAGTTGAGGCAATTCTTTCCCGTTTTCCCCCATACTTTGCATGCCAAATATCTTGGCATCTGAAGGGATTAATGTCCTATCATGTAGATGTTTTTGTGACAAAAGTGCATTGATACTCCAATTTATATGACCAGATTTTCTTTCTTACCTATTTGTTCCTTATTGGTAGTAAATAGGTCATATTTGGGATATGACTGATTTAAGCAAGAACTTTCAATGCCACGGGCATTTCCTGGGGATTAATGACCGTCCTTGAAGAGTTAGTAGCTTGAAGATGAAGTCTACAGGCCGTTAACTACAGCTGATTGTCATGGGGCAGTGACAATGGAATTAACATTCTCCTTGCATCAACATAGTTCTGCTCTGTTTTATTTTTATTTATTTATTTGTTTGTTTATTAATTCATTTTTTTTTCCAAATTCAGGTGTACGTATTAAAGCGCCCCCATGTGGATGAATTTTTACAGCGCATGGGTGAGCTCTTCGAGTGTGTGCTGTTCACTGCCAGTTTAGCCAAGGTAAGTTTTAGTTTTGTGCAACAAAGTACATTGATTAAATGTTTTTCCCAAAATATTTCTACGTTAAATATTATTACTGTGTAAGAAACTTCATACATTTTCTATGACATTTTATATTAGGAGGTGGTGTTAAATTAATAGCTTCTTGACCGAAATTTATGAAGGTAAACGGTTGCTAAAATGTACACACATTTTGTGGTTTAAAATGAGCAAGTAACTGCATGAGCAGTTCAGTTACTGTGATGAATAGTTTCTTGCTTGTTTTATGCCATTAAAATTACTTGTTTTTCTCAGAAAACTGGCATTAGGTACCCAAATAATTACTTGTATGTTTCTAACTATTAGGCCAAGTGTCATGAAACCTTGATATTGTTTATTAGTCAAGTTCTGCTACCTGTTATGTGGTGTTGTCATGGAGACTTGGTACTCATCCCTGATTGGTTGAGCTATTGAGTCCTACATGTTTGGGATCAACTGTCCAGCTTAGATGAAACTTAACAGTATACATGGGTACTTGTTACTAAAATGCTGTAGATCATGGTAACTTTGTTATGGTATGGTGTTAATTATATGCGTTAGCTTGCATTACAGATGCTGTTTTTGCATGTTATGGTATGTATGGTTGGGGAACAGTTGTAATGTTCCTCCTATCATAGTTCATCCATAACCATAACTACCACTCAACAGTACTACATTTACAAATACTAAAATACACTTCAGTGACAAACACTATTACTAGTATTTTGGAATACTGTCAATGTTCTTCGAATCGAAGTGTTTGTAATTGAAATCAAGTTACTTTTACTATTTCATATCATAGTTGTAATAATGTGTTCCCCCAAAACATTGAAAACACCGACCCCGCTTACCAGCGTCCAAGCGCCGACCCCACTTACCAGCGTCCAAACACTCCTTTCAGTTTTTGATTTAATTTAATGAATTCCAGAATAAGAATATCTTTCAGCTGTCATACTTTACACCCTACAATAAATATACAGTGGAGTCAAATATAAATATTAGATGAATCTTTCAAGTAAACAAGTCCCTGTGCTGGGTGCAAGTGCAGTACTTTGATACTGTAGTTTCCGTTCCTGTAACCCTCATTCTCTCCCCTTGCTCTCTACAGTATGCAGATCCGGTATCTGATTTGCTGGATAAGTGGGGTGCATTCCGTAGCCGGTTGTTCCGGGAGTCATGTGTGTTCCACCGCGGCAACTACGTCAAGGACCTGAGCCGCCTGGGGCGTGATCTCAAGAAGAGCATCATCATAGACAATTCCCCAGCCTCTTATGTCTTCCACCCTGACAACGCCGTGCGTAACTTTCTTTATTCATTCTCTCTCTCTATCACTCTCTCTCTTCTCTGGCTTTCCCTACACCATACCAAGGCTGTGTATACCCAGTGACATAAAGTGGCTTGGGTGAACCCTGATTGGTTGAACAAGATTCCAAGCAGTGCTGTTTTAGACAACAGCACACAGGTTGGAACTCTAGCCTCATCATTAATTTAATTTTTCTTTTCATTTTTTTTTAACCCAGGTCAATTAAGTCTTTTAGAATGGGAGATTTTATAATACTTCAGGGTTACTGGTGTTGAGAACTTACTCCACAGCTTGGTGACTTGTGTCTAATTGCTTAATTTAATGTATGATACATACTATTATTTACCGAGTTTAGCACTTGATATTTGGTAACGATATTTTGCACAGGTTATTGAAAGCATTACATCTGGAGAAGCATGGAGGAGTCTGTCTGGTATCTCACATTGTTACATATGTAAACTGTTTATCTAATTGTGATGATACCTTATAAGTAGTGTTCAGCATTTCAGTTTTTTTATATATAGTTTATTTACATATATTAAAATAGGGATAAAATCGGTAAAGCACAGTTTTTAAAAAATCGGGGGGGAAAAATCTGGTTTCTCATTAAATTTAATGTCCCTGGTATATATGATGAAGCCACATTTTCCCAAGCTAGCTGGTAGTTTGCAAACATTTGCGCAAACACTGTGCTGGCGGAAATAGTATCTACAGAAGGTATGAACATGACATCAGCACAAACCAAGCCAGGTTTATTCGACTTGTAATCATATAAAATAAAAAATTAAAATTAAAATTCACAGAACTGGGCAGTGGAAGCCATCGGGAGACGCGTCAAAAATCACACTGGACATTTCCATTAATGCGTTCCATAAGTTTACCAACTAAAGCATCACCACTGTTATCAAATATTATGATTAAGATTGACAGCCTTATGCAGTGTTTTAGCTGATGGACAGTATGGTTGCGCAAAGTCACCAATACATACTTCTCTGCAATAAACAGTGGCTGTCCAGCAAAGCACAGCGCTCTGACAATTTCATTAACACAGTCATTCTGTGCTCTCTTATTAAAGTGTAAAAGCCGCATAAACGGATTGCTTGTCTCTCAGTTCACATTATTGTTTTAGTTTTAATGTGTCGCTTATTTTTCAGTATGTTCTTTTATTGTCAAGTGTGAATGTGTACCTCCAATGCAACAGTATTTGCAACGCTGTGCAATTAAGTTTTTCAGTTTATTTTTTGATCAAAGCAGTAGTTACTATGTCCAGCAATTGCCACAGTAATCGGACTTTGATTGGCCAACATAATCAGGTGATAATGAAGTGACAGAGTACCATGTTTGAACGTTATTTAATCCTCTGACGTCTGAAAGTCTGCAGTTACTTACTGCAACATCAGAGTCAAAATAAAACAGTATTTTATCAAAATATTGTATATTTCCTAGAAAATAGTACTGGGGAAATGTCGAATAGACAAAAATCTGGTATAAATCAGTAAAAACAGACATCCAGTTAAAAAAAAAAATCCTTACATTTTTCGACAAAATTCAGAATAAAACGGAAATGCAGAACACTACCTACAGTGCTGTGAAAAAGTATTTGCCCCCTGTCTGATTTTCTGCATTTTTGCACATTTTTCACATTGAATTTGATCAGATCTTTTTGTGGGTTGTAGTAGTATATAGAGGGAGTCTGAGAGAAATGACACCACACTTTAGTGCTTCTTTCATTTGTTTGGTTTGCAAGGTAATCAAACATGCAATCTTCAGGTGTGAAAAAGTTATTGCCACCCTAGTTAACTCAATCCAATTAAAGGGATAATTAGGGTCAGCTGTTTGAATACTTTGGTTAACAAGCAGGGCTGATTTGGGCCAGCCCTGCCCAGTGTAACTTTGACTAACTTTGGCCCTTACCATCAGAGTGAAGTTGTCAGCACACAGGTTTTAGAAGCACATCATGTCACGATCAAAAAAAATTCCTGAAGACCGCTGGAAAAAAAGCTGTTGATGCCTATCAGTCTGGAAAGGGTTACAAAGCCATTTCTAAGGCTCTGGGGCCCCACCAAACCACAGTCAGAGCCATATTGTCCAAATGGAGAAAGTTTGGGACAGTAGTGAATCTTCCCAGGAGTGGCCGTCCTGCCAAAATCTCTCCAAGAGCAAGGTGTAAAATCAACTAGGAAGTCAAAAAGAACCCTAGAACAACATCCAGGGATCAGCAGGCCTCTCTTGCCTTGGCTAAGGTCAGTGTTCATGACTCCACTATCAGAAAGACACTGGTCAAAAGTGGGATTCATGGCAGAGTAGCAAGGCAGAAACCACTGCTCACTAAGAACAACATGATCCTCAAGAGTTCTGGAACAATGGACAGATGAGTCAAAAGTGGAACTTTTTGGCCAGCATGGGCCTCGTTATGTCTGGCGAAAACCAAACGCTGCGTTCCACAGTAAGAATCTCATACCAACGGTCAGGCATGGTGGTGGTAGTGTCATCATTTGGGGATGCTTTGCTACATCAGGACCTGGACGACTTGTCATCATTGAAGGAACTATGAATTCTGCTCTGTATCAAAGAGACAGGAGAATGTCAGACTATTCATCCGTGAGCTGAAGCTGAAGCGCAGCTGGGTCATGCAGCAAGACAAGGATCCGAAACACACAAGCAAGTCTACATCAGAATGGTTGAAGAACAAGAAATTTAAAGTTTTGGAATGGCCTAGTCAAAGTCCAGACCTAAACCCCATTGAGATATTGTGGCAGGACCTGAAACTAGCAGTTTATGCTTGAAAAGCCACAAGTGTCACTGAGTTGAAGCAGTTCTGCATGGAGTTGGCCAAAATTCCTTCACGGCGCTGTGAGAGACTGATCAATAACTAGAGGAAGTGTTTGGTTGCAGTTATTGCTGCTAAAGGTGGCGTAACCAGTTATTGAGTCTAAGGGGGTGATTACTTTTTCACACAGGGGCATTGGGTGTTGCATAACTTTCTTTAATAAATAAATGAAATAAGTATCAAAATGTTGTGTTATTTGTTCTCTCAGGGTCCTTTTTTATCTAATATTAGATTTTGGTTGAAAATCTGATAACATTCAGTGTCTGAAATATGCAAAAAAACAGAAAATCAGACGGGGCAAATACGTTGTCACAGAGTAGGGCTGCTTATTACAATGGCAGTCAAAATAAAACAGCATTTTAATCGAAATAGTGTATTTCCTAGAAAATAGTAACAGGAAAACATTGACTAAGATAAGACATAAATTGGGTATAAATCAGTAAAAAAACGACATCCATTTAAAAAAAAATAAATAAATAAATAAAAAAAATTCTGCAATTTCTCGGCAACACTACTTGTAAGGACACACTCGGGGGTCCATCGGTTTGTGAAAAGGTTGTATCTCGGAGGGAATTGTTATACTACATTGTAGTAGCTTTATTAACATCTGGGCATTACAAATGAACAATGTCAGGAACAGCAGCGTGTCTAAAACTCCACAGTATGGTAATGCACATATACTGTACAAAGAATCAGTGACACTTACTGCAAACAAAGTGCTAAAACAAAGCATTGTAATGAGTCATATGGCAATTTTACAAAACAACCTGAGACGGAAATGGAGTTTAAATAAACGTGCACAGAAACTAGCTTCAGAGGTCAGAAAAAAGTATTGTTTCAGCTTTTTAATGGTACAATAGTTATTAATTTTCTAGTTAGGGAAGTTAGTTTTTATGTGACGGGAAACTCAATTCTGAAACGCACCAGCATTTTTTTTTTTTTTTTTCCTAATCTAGAATTCATCCATTCTGTTCAGCTAAGAGCTGAATTTTCTGTTTTAGACCCATAAAAAAAAACGTGCATTGATCAGTTTCCATCTGTTCCATTCAGTTGGTAAATAACACATGCCAGAAGTCCATTGGTTAATATCGGGTATTATTATGGATCAGATACGATTGGCTCTGCTGTACTATAGAAACTATTATTTAAAGTTCCAGAATCTGGGGAATGGATGGGGATGTGTCATCGTTTACAAACCTACCGGAAAATTACTTTTGAGTGACTGGACTGTTGCTTATCTGAATATCTGTACAAACGCATACATAAAAGATACTTAAAACTACTGAATTAAAAGATATTCAGTAGTATTAAAAAGGAAACCTACTCTTTCAGTGAGGAATGTTTGCCAGTGTCTTTTATATAGCTGTCAGTAACTGTCACGATGGACAGCACACAGCAGCTTGAGACTGATGTGCTTCCGTGTACAGTAATGCAACAATTACCGATCTTTCACAATTAAGAGAATCAAGTAATGATTAATTTTTTTTTATAAAACTAATAAGCAATTAATCGAAATTTTCCTCCATCAGTGTAGATGAGTATATAGACCTTTCATGTGATCTGTATCTATAAAAACTTTCCTGCAACATGTATTCTGCCTATACTGTTCCTATAAAAAAAAAAGAAAAACTACATTCTTGCAATTTCCTTGTTCCCTGTAGGTGCCTGTAGTTTCCTGGTTTGATGACATGTCCGACACAGAGCTGCTCGATCTCATCCCTTTCTTTGAAAGACTGAGTAAAGTGGATGACGTCTACACAGTACTCAAACAGCAGCGGACTATAAGTTAGCAGAACGGCAGGGCTGTCTGGATGGGGAGGGGCTGGTGGGCACAGGCTCCACCCTTTCTTCTTCTAACGAAGAAATCAGAACTACCCTTTTCTTCATGACCTACACAGAATTCCATTCACAGAAAAACGTGGCAGAAAAGCTGAGCTGATGCAAGTTTGGAAAATGGGGGTGGTGAAGCACTTCAGGAAAAAAAAATGTATAGAACATTTTTAACACTTGAGTACGTGTTATTCACTATTTTCAGTTTTTATTATTATTTTAAGAGATGAGGGTTGGGGGATGGTTCTGTCGTATTAAAGGAAAAATATACTGTAAGAAACGTGACCAAATCTTCACAGCCAATTTAAAAAAAATAATTTTAAATTTTTTTTATATATATATATCTAGATATATATATATTAATAGATGATATATGTATATCATATATATATATATATATAATATAACATATAATATATATAATATATAATATATATATATTATATATATATATATCTATATATATATAATATAATATATATATTATAGAATATTATATATATATATATAATATAATATATATATATATATATTATATATATATATATATATATAAAAATGACCTGTTGTCGTATATTGATATAACCTGACTTAAAATGGTTTACCTAATTTGTACTGAACGTATCATTTAACATATAACCTGACTTAAAATGGTTTAAATAATTAGGTTTTGAATATCATATTCATTGCCCATCAGTTGATCCTGCTGCTAAATGAGCGTATTTATTGAGATCATACAGAATAAAATAAATTAGCTCAGCATGTATTCTGCATTGATTTTGGTGCATCAAATAACCATACTTGGTGATGGACATATTACTTAGATTGTTTCTTTAACACATATTTTTGGACACTGCAGGCCTGGAATGGACTAAAAAGTATTAGAATTGGGAGTCTATTCGTGTCCTTTTGTAACATATTTTATAAAACACCTTTTTGCCTTAACAACTTTGGTTTTTCAGGTTTGTTTGAATTGCTCAAGCCCACTGATCTGATTTTTTTTTTTTTTCATCATTAAATGTCTTGAAAAAATAAAAAGTACTGATGAGTGTAAGTCTTGTGCAATGAGCTGTGGTATAGTTGCCCTTGCAATGTGCCTCAACCTTGGCCCGGGGGGGGGGGGGGGGGGGGGGGGGACATTCAGGAACCATGACTATCCGACCTTTAGCCTGCGAAACCCCTTTATCATATTTAACATGCAACAAAACCATGGTTACCAACATTCTAACTGAAATAATGTTTGGTCACAGCTGAGCTATACATTTAAAAATGGTCTTAAATAAACCGTTGTAAATGCAGCATATAAAAGTGTATTACACAGACCTTTATAGCATACATGTACAAGTAAAAATAATATACACAGAACAAAACATTAGATAGCTGAACAGAACTAACTCGCACTTGTTATTCAGAGTCTGAGCTCCCCCTCTCCTGCTTCAGCACAGCGGGACAGTCACTGGAAGACAAGGCAGACAGGCCTGCTTCGTCCTGCCATGGAGATTTCAGCCGTCGATAAGGGTACACAATATTCAAAGTGTTTTTCTCTTCATCCCCATTTTCAAATCAAACTAGTAACTGCCATCGTATATCTAAAGGCGCTTTGAATGACACGCTGTAGCTGGCAAATGAGAGCATTCTAGCACTGCTTCAATCAGCGAGATCTGTTAGGGTGAAATTACATTACTGATGGACCACTGAGATGACTGACAGCGACCCCCAGCCATTCACAGCAGAATAGAGACGGGATAGACAGCAGATATAAAAACTACACAAACTAGAACAGATTTCTAAATGATTATTTTTGGTAAGAAAAAATAGCAAGTGGTTTTACCGACGTTTATTGTATAGAAATTTATTTCAGTCATATTTTAGGAATTCAGCAGTTAACAAGCGTTACTGATTTAATATCGAAAGTAACAAGTTATGTGATGTGGACATTTATTTTTCTACACATGGTCCAGTTTGTTTGTATGTGTCTGTTTTTTTTTCTCCTGATGTTAAAAACACAACAAATGCCTTTTGTTTGTTTTCTGTTTTTGTGAGATCTCAATATTTTGGTCCCAGTGTGCCAAAAGTGGGCCTAAAAGTGTGAGTTGCGTGAAAATGGCATTTCAATATCTTGCAAGTTAAACCAGCACTGCCGTAAAATATTGAGGTCCTTCAGTTGCCTCAGAAGCAGAATGAACCGAGTAATAACGAGAAGATTGTTCTTAACAGAGGTTAAATGATTCTCATATTGTTTACTATTTCTCTCTTCAGGACCACTAACATTTTTTTTTTTTATTTTATTTATTATTTTTTGTTATAACCAGGTCTTAATAGATATATTTAATTGGTTGAGAAGACTTACAAAGTTTAAAGGTGACACAAGCAGAACCAAACATTTTATTTGATACTATACATTTATTGTAGCTGTGGGAACTATGCTCAAAATTATTACAAGGCATAGAGAGAAATAAATAAATAAAAACAACTAAATATTTTTTATTCATAGAATATATTCAATATGTTGGTATTTTTATCACAGGTGTATTAATGTTTCTAGTAAACTAAACAAAGGTGTGTGTGTGTGTGTGTGTGTGTGTGTGTATATATATATATATATATATATATATATATATATATATATATATATAATTTGTATATATTTCTCACATAATTACTGTATACTGTTATAGGTACACATTTCATTAGTGTGCCGTTGTGGTGCTGTCATTGTCACACTAGTCTTTCTTTACGTCATGACTGTTGAAAGTTCAGTGCCTTCCCACTTGACACACGCACAGACATACACTCACAACAATGACTGCATTCTTTATAATTATTTATACCATTGTTTGAACACTTCCTACATGTTTCTCATACATACAGCACTTGCTAATTTATTTAAACAAAAAATAGGGTAGCACCCTTTATAAAATAGATTAAATAATACTGGCACTTGATTAATTGCAACAATACCGTGTACCTTGATATATCCTTCTAATCTGTTAAAAATAAATGCAAATTTTCTCCAAAACTTAAAATTGCTCAACAAAATACTTTAGACTGCCAATAAACGAGTTTGATCTGTTTGCTAGTCTTCGTTCAGTCTTCTATGTTCCTGAAACCTCTTTGGTTTGATATGATGATGATGATGATGATTATTATTATTATTATTATTATTATTAATATTATTATTTATAATAGTAGTAGTCCTGTAGCCTACTTGGAAACAACCATTCACAATTACAAACATACAGTAACCTATATACAGTTTTATTTTTAACACACTAATAAAAATTATTTACCATGTTCAATGTTTTTCATACGCTCACAGATAAATAGGAACACAGTCTATTTTTAGACACCTCCGTTTTACAGTAATTACTGATGCTTTGAGTCGGACTTGGTGTGAAAACCTTTACTCTTGTCTTGACAATTGTTTCCATGGAAACAGTTGTCATCAGTAGAAATGTTACCAAGCAGAACAAAAATACTGCAAGAAAGCAAATACCACAGAAATACAAATATCACAGTTAAGTAATGACTAAAATGACATTTTCATTCCATGTATTCTTTTAAAATCTGCAAATGTAAAAGAGCTCAATACTGGGATCTTGGCACAATGGAACGCTCCCTAACCCGACTATTGTATGTGATACACTTGACAAAAAACAAGACAAATTATAAGTATTAACAAACGTGTAGCTCATTTTCTTGATTACCATTCATTTAAAATCAGTATTTTTTCTCATGGCACAAATGTAGGCCTACTATAGATTTTGGCATGTCTACATTATTTGGGTGTAGCAGTCAGTGAAAGTGCCAATAAAAACAACAAAGCACACACCAAAATCATCTCCTAAAGTGGGCACACATTTCACATTATATGAGAATTGGTATGATACACTGTAATTTGAGGAAAACGATTATATTGAAAGTAATCATCAGTCTTGTGCCAAATCTTTTTTTGCTCAATATAAATGTTATATGCTCAAGTAAAACAACCTTCCAACTTGAAAATGTCGACCATCTTTACCCATATAGTACCTGTGGTACATATTTGTGTACATTTTTCAATCAATGAACCCTGTCATGACACACAAAACAGGTATCAGTTGTGTTATAAGTACCGGCCTAGACAAGAATCTAATCTGCTCCCCCCAGTGGACTTGGCACAAGGTGCAATTGCCTGGATGTGTACGAGTTTCTGTCCTACCTATGAAATAATCTAACTTGTATTTTTCAGTCAGCGAGTAAGTGTTTTCAAATTTAAAACAGATAATATTTAAAAATAATGGGCCCTTAAAATATAAACACAAGACAAAAGTGGCATTAATATTTTAGGATACACTATATTCTTGGAACACTGAGTTTAAATTAAAACACACAATATAACCTTATTGGGAACTTTGTTTTATTATTAAATGTATTTTACTGTAATCAACATGATCTCACATAAATATCATACAGCCTTGAATTCTGTCTGAATGCCTGTCCTTTTGTTTAGAAGCAATGTGCAAAAAAGAAATAGCCTAAAGATTGCAACAAAACTGAGTAAAACACACTGAATAGCAACTTCAAGGATATTGCCCTGCTCTGCAATGTATTTCAAAGCAATGTCAGTAGTTTTGTTAATCGACCTGTTATTTTAAAAGAAGGCTGTCCTAGTCTTCCACTCAAAGTCATTTAATTTAGTACATGTTTGGTATTGTTTTTGTATTCTGAAAGGCTAGAAGCTGTTTACAAGAACAGTTGTACAAATCTGTATTTAAAAGCTGTTAAGTGGTTCTCTTAACGTATATTTTTTTAAGCAGCCACACATACACTGTGCCTTTGGGCTACTTAATTCAGGTTTCACTGTATTTTGATTGTACAAGAGCTGGAATAACAGCAGGGAGTTTTTTTTGTATTCGGCTGCTTTATTTAGAGAACACAGCTCCTGCCAACAAAAAAGAGCTGTCTAACGCCTAGGCTGGAGGGTGGAGGAAGTGAGGAACAGTAGACAGAGGTCAAAGGGCAAGGGGTTGAAAAGGCTATTACAAGAAGTCAATGTAACAAACCAGAACCCACACCAGTATGAACTAAGAAACCCTGTTCTGTTATTCCTAGATAATAAATTACAAAAATATCAATGCGGAACCAATATTGTTAATAATAACTACAGTATGGTCAGTAAAGCAAGAACATAATATTAAGTGTTAATAATAAAAAGTAATAATGCATTTGATAACATAAATTGAATTTAAACAAAGCAGAATGTTCCACACACATTCACAATAAACCTTAACATGTAATTAATCACAAACTACTGTGATGCCCCTTCAAGTAGCAGTTCTTTATAACTCAAAACCATGTGCTGTATAAGGCAACATGACTATGTCTCCCATTTGTCCCATAATGTCACTACACTAGCAGAACTACCCATGCTCCTGGTATTTGTACCGTACAGTACAGTATTGAAAGCGTAAGCCAATTATTTTTGTACTGCATTAAGAGTTTTGGATAAGTTCCCTGTGAAAGCAACGTGGAGCAATTGCATGTTAGTCAAAGAGTAAAAACCTCATTAGAGCTCAAGGAGTGTCAATACGATATTTGTTAATCAAAAATAGTCACGTTGCAATGTTACCAATTTCAAAGCGTTCTTGGTATTTCACACTGTAAATTACCTCTAAAGTTATGATAATCGCTATTTTTCACAAGCCACGAGGGCCCGTTATCTTCAAAAATATTGATGTAGTTTTGTCTTGAAGAAAAGCCCTCCTTGGAAAACCTTTTCTCCCAACAGGTGATGTACAAATTGATTTTTGCTAGTCTTTGTTCAGTCTTCTATGTTCTTTTTTCTATGTTCTATGTTTTTTGTACTACTTGCATTCAGAATGTGTGCCACAACCTTTATTGTACTGGCATCACATACCCGACTCTCCCCCACCTTTACAATGTGCCTGAAACACAAGGCGCTAATCATCAAAAATACATGGACTCATAAATTAGAGCAAACCTTGATATCCCCTCCCCAGAACAAATAATATTTAAATAAATAAAAAAAAAAAAAAAGAAAACTACATTCTAGTGGTATCATGACAAACTCCAGGTTTTCTGTATTTTCTTGTCATTTCTTTCTCTAGTCCATTTATGCACTACAGTCCATCAACCTGTTTGAAAGAAACTTTCTTCTTATATAATATATATATATATATATATATATATATATATATATATATATATATATATATATATATATATATATATATATATATATATATACATACAGTGCTGTGAAAAAGTATTTGCCCCCTCTGATTTTCTGCATTTTTGCACATTTTTCATATTGAATTTGGTCAGATCTTTTTGTGGGTTGTAGTGGTATATAGAGGGAGTCTGACAGAAAAAATGACACCAAAGTTTGGTGTTTCTTTCATTTGTTTGTTGTGCAAAGTAATCAAACATGCAATCTTCAGGTGTGAAAAAGTTATTGCCCCCCTAGATAACTCAACCCAATTTAAGGGATAATTATGGTCAGCTGTTTGAATATTTTGGTTAACGATCAGGCCAGATTTGGGCCAGCCCTGCCAAAGGAGTGAAGAGTGAAGTTATCAGCTCACAGGTTCTAGAGGCACATCATACCACGATCAAAAGAAATTCCTGAAGACCTGTGGAAAAAAAGTTTTTGATGCCTATCGGTCTGTAAAGGGTTACAAAGCCATTTGTAAGGCTCTTGGGCTCCCACCAAAACACCAGTCAGAGCCATATTATTCAAATGGAGAAAGTTTGGGACAGTAGTGAACCTGCCCAGGAGTGTCTGTCCTGCCAAAATCTCTCCAAGAGCAAGGCGTAAAATCGTCCAGGAAGTCACAAAGAACCCTAGAACAACATCCAGGGATTTGCAGGTCTCTCTTGCCTCGGCTAAGGTCAGTGTTCACGACTCCACCATTAGAAAGACACTGGGCAAAAATGGGATTCATGGCAGAGTAGCAAGGCGGAAACCACTGCTCACTAAGAAGAACAGGAATGCTTGTCTCAAGTTTGCCAAAAAGGACCTGGATGATCCTCAAGAGTTCTGGAACAATGTTCTATGGACAAATGAGTCAAAAGTGGAACTTTTTGGCTAACATAGGCCCTGTTATATCTGGCGAAAACCAAACACTGCATTCCACAGTAAGAACCTTATACCAATGGTCAAGCATGGTGGTGGTAGTGTCATGATTTGCCGATGCTTTGCTGCATCAGGACCTGGACGACTTGCCATCATTGAAGGAACTATGCATTCTGCTCTGTAACAGAGAATTCTACAGGAGAATGTCAGGCCATCCATCCGTGATCTGAAGCTGAAGCGTAGCTGGGTCATGCAGCAAGACAAGGATCCGAAACACACAAGCAAGTCTACATCAGAATGGTTGAAGAACAAGAAATTTAAAGTTTTGGAATGGACTAGTGAAAGTCCAGACCTAAACCTCATTGAGATGTTGTGGCAAGACTTGAAACGAGCAGTTTATGCTCGAAAAGCCACAAATGTCACTGAGTTGAAGCAGTTCTGCATGAAAGAGTGGGCCAAAATGCTTCCAAGATGCTGTTAGAGACAGATCAATGACTACAGGAAGTGTTTGGTTGCAGTTATTGCTACTAAAGGTGGTGTAACCAGTTATTGAGTCTAAGGGGGTGATTACTTTTTCACACAGGGGCATTGGGTGTTGCATAGCTTTCTTTAATAAATAAATGAAATAAGTATCAAAATGTTGTTTTTTGTTCTCTCAGGGTCCCTTTTATCTAATATTAGATTTTGGTTGAAAATCTGATAACATTCAACGTCAGAAATATACAAAAAAACAAAATCAGACAAATGGCAAATACTTTTTAATGTGTGTGTGTGTATATATATATATATAGACACACACACACACACACACACACACACACACACACACACACACACAGTGGCTTGCAAAAGTATTCAGACCCCTGACCAATTCTCTCATATTACCGAATTCCAAATGGTACAATGGAACACTGAAACTCAGAATCAATTATTGTAAGGTGACATTAGTTTTATGTTGGGAAATTTTTTTAAGAAAAATAAAAAACTGAAATATCTTGCTTGCATAAGTATTCAACCCCTGTGCTGTGGAAGATCCCAGTTTGCACCGATGAAAGAAATTGCCCTAACGAGGACACAATTACCTTACCATTGGCCTCCACCTGTGAACCATTAAAGTTGCTGTCACATTTTCTGGATAAAAACCCCACTGTTGAAGGATCATTGGTAAGGCTGTGAATCTGAAGGAAAATGAAGACCAAAGAGCATTCTACAGAAGTTAGAGATAAAGTAATACAAATGCATAGATTAGGGAAAGGGTACAAAATAATATCCAAGTGTTTGGATATCCCAATGAGCACAGTTGGATCAATAATCAGGAAGTAGAAGCTGCATCACACCACCCAGGCACTGCCAAGAAAAGGCCGCCCCTCAAAACTCAGCGCTCAAACAAGAAGGAGACTTGTGAGAGAAGCCACAGAGAGGCCAACAATCACTTTGAAGAAGCTACAGAGTTCAATGGTTGGGAGTGGAGTAATGGTGCACCAGTCAACCATATCAAGAGCTCTGCATAACACTGGCCTGTATGGGAGGGTGGCAAGAAAGAAGCCGTTACTCAAAAAGTACCATCTGAAAGCACGTCTGGAGTTTGCAAGAAAGCATGAGAGTGACCCAGCTACGATGTGGGAAAAGGTTTTGTGGTCAGATGAGACCAAGATAGAGCTTTTTGGCCAAAACTCAAAGCGTTATGTGTGGCGCAAACCTAACAATGCCCATGCTTCAAGACACACCATCCCTACAGTGAAGTATGGTGGTGGCAGCATCATGCTGTGGGGATGCTTCTCATCAGCAAGGACTGGGCATTTTGTTACAATTGAAGGAATGAATGGAGCAAAATACAGGAAAATACTGCAAGAGAATCTTCTTTAGTCCACTAAAAAAATTGAAGCTCGGGAGGAAATTTACCTTTCAGCAGGACAATGATCCCAAGCACAAGGCCAAAGCAACATTGGAGTTGCTCAAGAACAAAAAGGTGAATGTCCTACAGTGGCCCTGTCAAAGTCATGATCTCAATCCCATTGAGAATCTGTGGCACTATTTGAAAATTGCGGTCCACAAGCGTCATCCAACCAACCTGAACAACCTGGAGCAAATCTGCCAAGAAGAATGGGCCAAAATCACTCCGACACTGTGTGCAAAGCTGGTACATACTTACACCAAAAGACTTAACGCTGTTGTTGCAGCGAAAGGTGGCTCTACCAAATATTAATGTGTGGGGGTTGAATACTTATGCAAGCAAGATATTTCAGTTTTTTATTTTTCTTAAAAATATTTTCCAACATAAAATCAATGTCACCTTACAATAATTGATTTTGAGTTTAATATGAGAGAATTGGTTAGGGGTCTGAATACTTTTGCAAGGCACTGTGTGTGTGTATATATATGTGTGTGTATATATATATATATATATATATATATATATATATATATATATATATATATATATATATATATATAATATATACATATAAGATTGTTCTCTTTTCAGTGAATAAAAAGGTCAGTGATGTATTTAAATTGTCATGCAGGCTCCACAGATAGAGGCTGCCAACAAAGGTTCTTATAAAAACAGTATATCTAATGATACCTACATTACAAAGAAAGTAGACACCACAGCAATCTAGCAAAATCTACTTTCTGCAAAGAACTTGCACTATTCTGCAGTCATTGTTTTGTAATATAGTTTTTGTATTTCAGTATGTATAGCAAGAAAATGTAGCATGCTTGTAAGAAGTCGTTCAGTTCATCCCTCTGTCTCTTTTGCAGTGATGTTGAATGTCGATTTATTGTCGAGGTCACAAACCTCTCTATTGCTCAGACAAAATCCTGACACCCCGCTCACATTCACCCATACTCTGGTATTTTCAATTGTTGTTTTCTGCAGTAATGACCATTTCTGTAAATGAAAAGCGATTTCTATTTTCTGCATTTTCTGTTTCTGGAGAGTTTGAATTCATGTGATTTTACAGTGCTGAGGTCTACTTACACTTGATACTGAGCCTCGCGCTTGTCCGGGCTTTCCCGGCTGTGAATTTGACGATTCCGACCATTTCAGACGAAGTCTCCTTCAGGATGAGCCTGTGCACAGTGCCAGCATTCTCTATTCGAACCCCATTCCCATTCTGCAGGGGCGCCCCGTTCAGGCTCCACTGGGGTGGTTTGACGACGGGCACGGAGATCTCGCACTCAAAGCAGGCCTCTTCCGGGGCCTTCACTTCCACATCCTCCAGCTGTCGCACCACTAGGATAGCCTGCTCTGTGAGGGAGAGAGACAGAGTGGAAAATCATCCATATTAGTCAGTTAATGCAACTGATAGTTCTCCGCTCCAGGGCCCATTATGACCAGGGGTGGTTGCATTCCGTGCCTCTGTCAAGTAAAATTATGGCTGGATGAGTCGTTGAGGAATTTCCTCCATGTCGTGTAGCCGACTCTTGTGGATGATCTGTTCAGGCTAGTTGTTTTATAATCTTTTAATAGCAAATTAAATTCAAAGACTAAGTGCAGACCTTAATTAAACCAAATGTGTCTTTTTAAATTTTCTTTTACACATTTTTAAGCATCCCTGTGAGGGAAGTGTGTATAAGTCTGTCACTGCACCTTATGCTGTTAATATCTCATAAACCTGTCCAGCTGGTTCATATTTTCAGTGTGACATACCCCTTAGTCATGTTACCAGGGATACCCCCATAGTTTTGTATATAGTTAACAGTAAATTAGTACTGTAATTTAATATATAGATTTGCCACTACACCTGTCAGGCAAGTTTCATTGCTGTGCAATTATTTTCCCCACTGTAACACTGGTGCATTCTAGACCAGTAGACTTCTGTACACACTGTCATGAGTTGTATCTTGAAAAATATATTGAGGAATATATTTTGAGAAATTGCCTAGATGACATGGTCAAAATAATACATCTGCACACATTTACCTTCCACTAACAGGCGTGCAGAGGACTCATGTTCCCCAACCTGGACACTGTAAGTCCCCTCATCCATGGCAGTGACGTGGTGGATGACCAATTTGCGGTAGCAGCCCTCGCTGCAGATCTCATAGTGGTCTGAGGGCAGGATAAGAGTCTCTCCTTGGTACCAGCGCACACTGCAGCGCGGGTTCGACACGGTGCACTCCAGGATCACGCGGTGCTTCTCCAGGGCGGTCTTATCACGTAGGGGCTTCACGATCTGCACTGGGAGCTCTGAAAAGACAGAGGGAAGTGTGCTGTCTGTTGTCAGATACGGTAAGTACATCCAAAGTGAACCAGGTTGGTGGGAACATACACCTGGACTGTGTTGTATGCTTAGTTAGCTTAAGTGTACATATATAGTCACAATTGCATAGTATGAAGGGTGAGTCATATATTTAAGGGATCATCACTGGAGATTCCACAGGGAGCTTTCCATTGGCAAAAATCAGCTTGTACTCTTTCTTCTCACAACACAGTCCTGTCTCCCTTCTCCCATTCCCCTCTAAAACATTTGAGTGAGCGGTACATCGCCAGCTCTCTGCTTTCCTGTCAACACTTTGCCCAACTCCTTCCAATCTGGTTTGCACCAGGCACACTCCGCTGAAACTGCTCTTCTCTCTGTCACTAACTCTCTACTCTCTGCCCGTGCCGCCTCCCTCTCCTGTGGCCTTTGGCACAGTCAACCACTGTATTCTGCCCTACCTCGCTGACCTGGGACTCTCCTGGATAGCTCTTGCCTGGTTTTCCTACCTCGCTGATGGCACATACCGAGTGTCCTGGCGTGGCTTACCCTCTGCCTCTTGCTCTCTTTAGACAGGTGTCTCCCAAGGCTCAGTCCTGGGACCCCACCTGATTTCTCGGTACACCAGCCCCCTGGGTCCCCTCATCTCCTCCCATGGTTTCTTGTATCATTTCTATGCTGATGATGTCCATATCTTCCTCTCCTTTCTCTCTCTGATTCTGAAATTTCGTCCCGTATCTCTACCTGCTTCTCTGCCTCT